>NW_007729852.1:127550-128350 GCF_000696425.1 Galeopterus variegatus
CAGGGTCTGGTGGTGAACACGGGTGATCGCACCATCATTGGGCGAATTGCATCATTGGCATCCGGAGTGGAAAATGAGAAGACGCCCATCGCTATTGAGATAGAACATTTCGTGGACATCATCGCAGGCCTGGCCATTCTCTTTGGTGCCACGTTTTTCATAGTGGCCATGTGCATCGGCTACACCTTCCTGCGGGCCATGGTCTTCTTCATGGCCATTGTGGTAGCCTATGTGCCTGAGGGGCTGCTGGCCACTGTCACAGTGAGTGGGGGAGGCAGATGGGTGGTGCAGGGAGCTGAGAGGCCTGTCCGTCTGTTTGCTCATCCATCCAGGCTTCCACCGGTCACCTCACTACCTGTCCGTCTATCCATTGACCTCCCCACCTCTCCACCCACCTTCCCATCATCCATCCACTCAGCAAACATTCACTGAGGCCACTCTGGGCCCTGTCCCGTGCTACACATTGAGGGCTCAGCGATGAACAGGCAGGGTCCTTGACTGGAGGAGGCTGAGGTCCAGGGTGGGTAGTCAGCGTGTAACCAGGCCTTCAACAGTCAGCATCCAGCCCAAGACCAGCCCCAGAGGAGGGCTCAGGGAATGTCCATTTTCTCATTTTGATTGTGCTGATAAGAGAACTTACAGAACCTCAGTGGGGACAGCTCAGAGAGGAGCCTGGCTACGTGCATCTGGGCAGAATGGGGAAGGTGTCCCAAATAGAAAGCACAGTCTGGACAAAAGCTTGGAGGCAAGAAAAAGCCTGATTTTTTTTTTTTTTTTTTTTTTTTTTTTTTTTTTTTTTT
>NW_007729852.1:128846-136282 GCF_000696425.1 Galeopterus variegatus
GAAAAAAAAAAAAAAAAAAAAAAAAAAAAAAAAAAAAAAAAAAGAAAGCACAGTCTGGACAAAAGCTTGGAGGCAAGAAAAAGCCTGATTTTTTTTGCAGAAGAATGCTGCATATGTGGCACTGTGGCTGGGGTAAAGGATTCCCTGGTGCTGGGAGAGGAGGGCAGTGGGACTGGAAGTATTGGTCCCCACACCTACGTTTCCACCCTCCCCCAGGTCTGTCTGTCCCTGACAGCTAAGCGGTTGGCCAGTAAGAACTGTGTAGTAAAGAACCTGGAAGCAGTGGAGACACTGGGCTCCACGTCAGTGATCTGTTCTGACAAGACGGGGACCCTCACTCAGAACCGCATGACTGTGGCCCATCTGTGGTTTGACAACCACATCCATTCGGCTGACACTACGGAAGACCAGTCAGGTGTGGGGGTGGGAGGGAACAGGCGCTGGGGCAGGATCCGGTAGATGGCGGAGACGTATAGGGAGCCTGGGGAGGGCTTTGAGTTGATGGGGAGGGGGCCAAGCCCTGGGTCCCAGGAAGGGCTTAGCTCTAGGTCTGCGAAAGGCCTTGGTCTCCGGTTTCACAGGAGACGCGTATTGGGTCTGGAAAGAAGGCTCCGTCCGGGGACACGAGGAGGGGCTTGGGTCCCATCAGGGTGTGGGGAGCGGGAGGGGCTGGGTGTTGGAGCTCCCTCGCGTCCCCAGCCTGTTCTCCTGACCTCCAGGGCAGACCTTTGACCAGTCCTCAGAGACGTGGCGGGCGCTGTGCCGCGTGCTCACCCTGTGCAACCGCGCCGCCTTCAAGTCTGGCCAGGACGCGGTGCCCGTGCCCAAGGTGAGAGCCGGGGGACTCCGGGGGATCCCGGGAGCCTGGCGCAGCCGGGTTCGCCCCTGACACCAGCCGCCGTTCCCAGCGCATCGTGATCGGAGACGCGTCCGAGACGGCGCTGCTCAAGTTCTCGGAGCTGACGCTGGGCAACGCCATGGGTTACCGCGACCGCTTCCCCAAAGTCTGCGAGATCCCCTTCAACTCCACCAACAAGTTCCAGGTGAGCAGCCGGCCGCGGCCGGGCGCGCCCACCGCGGAGCCCCGCCCACCGCGGAGCCCCGCCCACATCAGGCCTCACCCACCGCGGAGCCCCGCCCACCGCAGGCCTCACCCACATTCGCGGGGCGCGTTCTCGGTCCCTCACCGCCCCTTTGCGGCGGAGCTCCCCAGGCTCTCAGCTCTCAGGGCCTCTGTGGAGAGTAGATCGTTATCCAAACCCCGCCCCCAGCCCAACTCCGCATCCTAATTCTGTCCATTTCCTGTACCCGGGACCCTAACTCCGTGCCTAGCCCCTCACTAACCCTCCGCCTCTCCCAGGGACCTGCCCAGCACACAAACCTCTCACCCTCCCCAAGGCTCTTCAGGCCGCGCCCCCTCACCCAGGCCCCGCCCCACCCTCCGTGGCCTCGCCCCACAGCACCGTCCCCTTCCTCGCCCACAGCTGTCTATCCACACCCTGGAGGACCCACGGGACCCGCGGCACTTGCTGGTGATGAAGGGCGCCCCCGAGCGCGTGCTGGAGCGCTGCAGCTCCATCCTCATCAAGGGACAGGAGCTGCCGCTGGACGAGCAATGGCGTGAGGCCTTCCAGACTGCCTACCTCAGCCTGGGAGGCCTTGGCGAACGCGTGCTCGGTGAGATGCCCTGGGCAGGGTAGGAGACAAACCAGCGTGCTAGGAGGAGCCAACATAGACCCTGCCCAGCCTTCCGGGTTCAGCCCTGACCCTGACCTTTCTCATCCCTGGCTGACAGCTGATCACCCTTAACTTTCCCTGTTTCTGTCTTCACCACTGTCTATGCTCAATTTCTACCTTGACCCCAAGTCCTTCCCACCTGTCTTCACTTGGAACTTTCCCACTCTTACCTGACCTGTAACCCCTTGATTTTTGCCAGTCTTTGTCCCAATTGATGAGCTGCCTTTGCTTTGACCTCCACCTTTTGGTGGCCTTCTCTTGACCTTTGACCTTTCCCAGTCCCTGCCACAATTCAAGACTTTCCCCAATATTTGTCCTGACTTCTGACCTCCCCCATTTTTTGTCCTGACCCTTAAACTTCCCTAGCCCATGTATCTACCCTGGAAGGCACAGACCTGTGGTCCAATTTTGGGTCTTTCACTTTACTGCTCTGTGACTTCTGGCAAGAAGTGTCTCCTCTCTAAGTCTCAGTTTCCTCATCTGCAAGATGGGGATGAGCCTCACAGGGTGGTTGTGAGGATGGATTCAGATAATGCGAGTGAAGGATTCAGCACAGGGTCAGGTATCCATAGGTGCTTAGTGAAGGGGCCTAGTTATTTTACTCATGTTCTGGCCCTGCTCCCAGGACTCTTGTCTGACTTCCCTGTTTTTCTGGTTAGGCTTCTGCCAGCTCTACCTGAATGAGAAGGACTACCCACCTGGCTATGCCTTCGATGTGGAGGCCATGAACTTTCCATCTAGTGGCCTCTGCTTTGCGGGACTCGTATCCATGATTGACCCACCCCGGGCCACCGTCCCTGATGCTGTGCTCAAGTGCCGCACAGCAGGCATCCGGGTATGCCACTGGGGAGAGGACCAGGCAAGGGTGAGAACAGAGGAATCCTGTGACAGAAACCACCTAAAACTGGCTTGAACCAAAATATATTGGTTCATGATACTGAAAGTTCTGGGGAACAAGCTTCAGATATAGCTGAATCCAGGGGCTCAGTCATTAGGAATTTGCCTTTCTCCGTGTCTTAGCTCTCCTTTCCTCTCTGTTGGCTTTAATCTCAAGCAGTCCCTACATTTGTGTGGGGTCTTCCCCCCCCCAGCAGCTCTAACTTACAGATCCCCCCTGTTCAGCCACCCCACAGAAGGAGAGTGCCTCTTTTGTAGTAGTGCCAGATTGGGTCACATGTTCATCCCTAAACCAGTCACGGTGGCTGGAGAATAGAATATCTTAACTGGCCAGGTCTAAACTTGCTTGCCCAATCTTGGCCAGAGACCTCACTCCAACCAATGGCTTAGGAGAGAGGGTTGATTCCCCTAAGACAAGTCGAGAGTGGGGAGCCAATACTGGAGCAAGCAGTGCCCGAGCCCTTCCCATGGTCTGTAAGGCCCTCTAGCACCTGGACCTTGGTTACCTTTCTAAGCTCATTCCTTAGCCCTCTACCTTTTGTTCACTCCTCTCTAATCATGCTGTCCTCCCTGCTGTTCCTCAACAGTTCAGGCATGTTCTCACCTCAGGGCCTTTGCACTGGCTATTCCCTTTGCCAGGAACACTCTTCCCCCAGATTTCCACATGGCCAGCTCCCTCACCTCTTTCGGTCTCTGCTCAAATATCACCTTCTCATTGAGGACATTCTTGTGCATACTTAAAATTGAGCCACCACTTCCTCCACCAAGCTTAATTTTTTTCATCTTTCTAACATTCATTTCTTTATTTTATTTATTTTCTGTCTTCCCCCACTAGAATGTCAGCTCCACAAGTACAGGGATTTTTGCCTGTATTGTCCCCACTGTAGCCCCAGGCACATAGCAGGTGGTCATGCTTGGCTGAATAAATGAATGAGTGTATCAGCAGACGTCTACCAGGCAGGACAGGGTACTGGATTGATCTGAAGGGGTCAAAGGTCTAATGGCCCCCCCATAGGTGATCATGGTGACAGGTGACCACCCCATCACGGCCAAGGCCATTGCAGCCAGTGTGGGCATCATCTCAGAAGGCAGTGAGACAGTGGAGGACATTGCTGCTCGCCTCCGCATGCCTGTGGACCAGGTTAATCGGAAGTGAGCCACCCTCAGCCCTCCCCAGGGATCTCCTTATGCCCCAGGCAGACTGAGGCCCCAGGGAGTTCCTCCCACCTCCCTCCCCAGGGATGCTCGAGCCTGCGTGATCAATGGCATGCAGCTGAAGGACATGGACCCATCAGAGCTGGTCGAGGCGCTGCGTACCCACCCCGAGATGGTGTTTGCACGCACCAGTCCCCAGCAGAAGCTGGTGATCGTGGAGAGCTGCCAGCGACTGGTGAGACTCTGCTGATGAGGGTGGACAGATGGGCTGGGCTGGTCTCTCACTAGCCACCCACCCACTTGCACCCACTGCCTGCAGGGTGCAATCGTGGCTGTGACGGGGGATGGTGTGAACGACTCCCCAGCCCTGAAGAAGGCAGACATCGGAGTAGCCATGGGCATCGCTGGCTCAGATGCTGCCAAAAATGCAGCCGACATGATCCTTTTGGATGACAACTTTGCCTCAATTGTGACGGGCGTGGAGCAGGGTCTGGGCCAGGCCAGGGAAGGGGCAGGCAATGTGGGCACAGGAGGAAGCGGGCTGTGAGGAAGCTGAGGTGTCTGCTGTACCCCTGCAGGTCGACTGATCTTTGACAACCTGAAGAAGTCCATTGCCTACACATTGACCAAGAACATTCCTGAACTGACGCCCTACCTCATTTACATCACTGTCAGCGTGCCCCTGCCCCTCGGGTGCATCACCATCCTCTTCATAGAGCTCTGCACCGACATTGTGAGTCTACAGTCAAAGCCCCCACCCACACAGTGCCCACAGAATATGCCCACAGACAGACATGATGGACAGAGACCACCATGAACACTCAGACCCAGAATGACTCAGACAAGACGTGTGTACAACAGACAGCTAGAAGTGGACTTACAGGTGGGCAGGCATGGACAGACTCATGGGCACACAGGAATTCAGATATGGACACTCAGACAAGCAGATATTAATAGACACAGATATCTGGTTAAACTTGGATCACACACAGACCTCTCTGAATAGTTATGGATAAATAAACACCCTCAGATAGATGGAAAAAAGCCACAGATACAGCCAAGATACAGACAGATGCATGGCTGTGTTGACAAATACTTATTCAACAACATTTATATAATGCTTACTCTGGGCCAGGCACACGTTAATTCACTTAATTTTGTCCTTGTAACCACCCGATGAGAGGGTTTTTATTATTATCATCCTCATTTTACTGATGAGCTCATTAAGACATACAGGTTGAGTGGTTCGCCCCAGGTCACATGGCTGGTAAGTGGCACAGCTGAGATTTGAGCCCAGGGAGTCAGTTCTTGAGCTCTTGATAAATATACTATGCTGCTGCTTTGTAGTCACAGATTGGGGGGTATGGGAGGACACAGGGAGAGACTGAAGAGACATAGAGATAGAGGGTGACATAGAGACATAGAGACAGGGACCCAGGGATACACACAAGAGCAGACACACAGTCACAGAGAAAGAGACTAGAGACAGGGACAAAGAAACAGAGTAAGGGACAGAAAGAGAGAGAGAACAACAGGGAAACAGAGGCCATGCCCAGAGCACCCCAGAGACCAGAGTACAAGAAGGAGAAGGCGGGAGGGGAGGGAGAGGTTGCACGGGCACAAGAGAGCTAGAGACGGTGGAAATAAAGGCAGTTATTCTTATAGAGACGGACACCATCAATGCTCTGATGGAGGCCAGCTGGACCCAGGCTGTCCAGGCAGGTGTGGCTGTGTGGTCACTGCAGGTCCTGCCTCTTAACCTCAGTCCTGCTCACATTTGAGGGGGGAGGTGGACTCCAGACTGCAGGGGACAGGGGCCCAGGCAAATCCTCAACCTTGATTCCTTCCACTCCTGGCCAGTTCCCATCTGTGTCCCTGGCATATGAGAAGGCCGAGAGTGACATTATGCATCTGCGCCCACGGAACCCAAAGCGTGACCGATTGGTCAATGAACCCCTGGCTGCCTACTCCTACTTCCAGATTGGTGGGTGCCCACAGGGCCAGGGAGACTGGGGGCACTGCTGTGGGGCTTCACACCTGCCTCAGGGTCCTTGACTTGGGCTCTGGCTTGTTCTGGATCTCTGTGTCTGCATTTGATCCTGGGTCTCTGTGTCCCTGTCCATTTGTCATGGTCTCTCTGGTCCCACTGTGTCCCTGTTCTGTCTCTGGCCTTGTTCTCCATGACCCTGTCTCTGGGTCATTGCCTTTCTTTTTTGGATTCTCTGGGTGTGTGTCTCTGTTTCTTTTTCTCTTTGTACCTGTCTCTGTGTCTCTTCTTCTGTCTCTCTCTGTGCCTCTATCTCTTGTGTCCCTATTGATCTCTCTTGTGGCCCTTGTCTCTTTCTGTCTCTGTGTCCTTGTTTCTGACTCTGTGCCCATCACTGTCTGTGTTTCTCTTTGTCACGTTTCTGTGTCCTTGTGTGTGACCTTGATCTTTGTGTATCTCTCTCTCTGTGTCTCTGTCTCTCTCCCTGTGTCCCTGTCTCCATCTTTGTCTCCCTGTGTCCCTGTCTCTCCTTGCGTCTCTTTGCCTCTCCCTCAGGTGCCATGCAGTCATTTGCTGGCTTCACTGACTACTTCACGGCCATGGCCCAGGAGGGCTGGTTCCCATTGCTGTGTGTGGGGCTGCGGCCCCAGTGGGAGGACCACCACATACAAGATCTGCAGGACAGCTATGGCCAGGAGTGGGTGAGCCCCTGTCTTGCCCCATCCCATGGCTCCCTCATTCCCAGTGCCACACTGACTCCTTCACGTGACTGAATTCAGCCAGAGCATCCCAGACCCCTAGACTCTGGCAATTCTGAGGCAAGGGGCCTTTCCCACCACCATCTCTAGCTCCAAACTCCTGCTTCTGATGATGGCAGCTGTAGATGGGTCCTCTCTCTGCCCTGACAGTAACGTATAGTCTCAGGAATGGAGCCCGGCCCCTACTCTTTTTCCTGCAGCATCACTCACACAGAATATTTCCATGTGTGGCCCATTGTAACGAAGGTTTGGAGAATGGTGAGGCTAGATCTGGCTAGCAGATGTATTGTTTGCCCCATAGAGTTACAGATCAAGATATTCCCCATAAACATTTATTGTTATGGTTAAGAATGCAGACATTAGAGCCAGACTGCCTGGAATCATGGTCTGGTGATGCTCCTGACAAGCTATGTGTCACCCTGGGCAGGTTGCTTTGCCTCTCTGTGCCTGTCTTCTCACCTATAAAGTGAGAATAACTTCTAATATCTACTTCAGTGGTTTTCACAGTCTGTTCCGAGACCAGTAGCATCAGCATCACCTGGAAACTTGTTTGAAATGCAAATTCTCCAGCCTTATTCCAGACCTCTGGGATCAGAAACTCGGGGGTAGGGCCTGGAAATCTGTGTTTTAAGTAGCCCTTCCAGCATGATGCATGCTAAAGTTTGAGCACCACCGATCTACCTTACACCATTCTTGGGAAGATCAGATGAATTAATACATGTAAACACTTGGTAGCTGGAGGATAGTAACTGTTCCCTATACAATTAGGTGGTATTAAAATTAGTTATGTTGAAGAAATGGCCTGCATAGTGGCTGTCCCCATTAAATGGGGCATGTGCCCTCTGTTCCCCAAAGGCCCACCTGTCCCACTTTACTCATTTTTTGCGATAGGCCTGACCCCT
>NW_007729852.1:136722-154087 GCF_000696425.1 Galeopterus variegatus
GGGGATCTTAACCCTTGACTTGGTGTTATCAGCACCGCACTCTCCCGAGTGAGCCACAGGGCCGGCCCCACAATTAGGTGGTATTAAAATTAGTTATGTTGAAGAAATGGCCTGCATAGTGGCTGTCCCCATTAAATGGGGCATTTGCCTTCTGTTCCCCAAAGGCCCACCTGTCCCACTTTACTCATTTTTTGCGATAGGCCTGACCCCTGGAGTCACTGGACCTTGCAAATCCTGTCTCAGGATTCCATTTCCCTTTACCCAGTTCCCTTCTTTTGGATGCTAAGGAAATCCTACATCTTCCTTTTGTTATGAAAGCAATCCGACCTACCCTACTGTTTGCGGAGGCACTGTCATTCAAGCTCTGCTAGACTGAGATTTCTAGGCCCTACAGTCTGGGATGCAGAAAGATCCTGCATCTCTCCTCCCCTGCCTCCCCACCCCGCAGCCTCTGATGCAAGGGAGAGGGAGCATTTAGGAGTTCATGGCCATAGCACCCTAGTGCCTGGCTGGCTGCAGAGGCTCTCCCTCTCGTCTTAGGCTGCATTTGTTCCCTCCTGGTCAACAGACATTCGGGCAGCGCCTGTACCAGCAGTACACGTGTTACACTGTGTTCTTCATCAGCATCGAGATGTGCCAGATCGCTGATGTCCTCATCCGCAAGACACGCCGCCTCTCTGCCTTCCAGCAGGGTTTCTTCAGGTGTCTCCAGCCGACCCTAGCCCTGCTCCAGCCTGCCCTCCAACCCCTGGTCCCAACTCCCATCAGGTCCTGACTATAATACAATGCCAGCACCAGATGTGCTGGTGTCAGGTGCTAACATACTGAAACACTTTCTTATCAACCGGCCAATAGCTCCCACCACATTGCCTCTAAACTAGCCCCTCCATATTTCTTCAACTAAGGGGGTTGACAGAGCCGGCACCCGCTGTTGGAGAGGCCTTGGCCCCTCCAGCATTAGGTGTTTAGAACATCTGCCTGCTGATGTTGACATCTGACTTACTTTAACACAGTACCCTGATTTCCATCTGGTTCCCAACTCCTGAGCCTACCTTATTCCTGAGCATGCCCACCTGAGCCTGTCCCATCCTGCCTCACCTGCAGGAATAGGATCCTGGTGATTGCTATCGTGTTCCAGGTCTGCATCGGCTGCTTCCTGTGCTACTGCCCTGGAATGCCCAACATCTTCAACTTCATGCCCATTCGGTGAGGGGTTGTAAGGTGGGAGCAGAGGGATGGGGGATGTGGGACACAGAGCTGGGGATAGCCTTCACTTTGCCATCTCGCCTGTGCCCTCAGGTTCCAGTGGTGGCTGGTCCCCATGCCCTATGGCCTGCTCATCTTCGTCTATGATGAGATCAGGAAACTTGGAGTTCGCTGTTGCCCAGGGAGTGAGTGTGGAGACTACAGATGTGGGGGTGGGGGGGCTGAAATGTTCTCAGAGCAGCTGCCCTGACCTTTTATCCTCAACACTTGACTTCCAAGCCCTTGACCTTCCATATCAAATTGACACTGATTCATGACCTCTGAGTATAGTTCCCTGTCCCCTCCCGCCCCCACAACCCAGTATCCCCCAACCACTAAGTCTCCTTTCTCCCTATCTCTCCCAGGCTGGTGGGACCAGGAACTCTACTATTAGAGGGACAGCTGCCTTCAAGCCATTTCTGCATCCAACATGGCCAGGTGGGGGCAGGGCTCATGAGACCCTCTGGAAATCCACCAAAACATCTGAGTAATCAAGAGTTTTAGCACCAGCTGTGTGTGTTTCAGCAGCCCATGGCACCTCAACCTTGGAGGGACCCTACACACTACTCTTCCCCATCCCCGAGTTCCCCGCCCTCCTGGAGTAGTACCTAGGCACAGTCCTCTGAGCTGCCCTTGGGAAAGCCCCCATCTGAGGTGGAGGTGGGGGCTTTGATAAGGTGTGGGAACTAGCAGCTCCTGGTAAAGTGTGTCTGTCCTTAGGACTCCAGTCTGGGAAAGAGGGCTGCCTGGGGGCTCTTCATTAAAAATATACTTGTATTCTGCATGACAGTAATAAAACCAGCTCACACTGACTGTGCTTTTATTTGGTAGCAGGTACATCTTAAGTGTTTTTCATTAGCGCCTTTAATCTCCCACAATCCTACAAAAAAGGGGTTGTTTGTTTAGGACTCCATCTGCAGTGCCTAGAACACAGACAGCCTGGCACAAAGTAGGTACTCAAGAAACCTTCCTTGGGGTAAATGATTAGAATTATGGCACTTACAGGCAAGCTGGGATGTGACCACAGGCGTCCTCCAGAGTGGGGTGCCTTTAACCACTCCACTACCCTGTCCACCGCCTCTAGGCTTTCTCTGTTTTCAGCACCTCTTTTCCCTCCTGGAGGCTCCTTGACACAAGGGGGTCAAAATTGTTTCCACATCAAGCATCCCCTGCCCCCACCCTGCACAGGTGTCCCCACTCTGATTCTACTCACTCACTCCTTTGCTCCGGCATCGGTCAGTCCCTAACCAACTCCTGGATGTCTCTTCCTCATACCTCTCACCTGAAAAGTTAACCCCTCCAACTGCTGGAAACGCCTCTGTCTTCCCTACCCTCCACCTCTGGCTACTCATTTTCTCAGTCCCCTTTGCTTGCTTCTCCTCCCCTTTCTTTAATATGAGCTTCTCTGGCTGGGCTACAGGCTTCTCCTCCCTAGTCACCACAGCCCTCCAGCCCCCCCCACAGCTTCAGTTCTCGGCAGTGCTGCTCACATCTGTCTCCAGCCTCCCCCAGCACGTCTGAAGTGACCCGCACTGGCTTCAGCTCATCGCCCAAACCTGCTCCCATCCACTGCCCCAATCTCACCGGCAGCACCACTGTCCCATCAGTGTGGTTCCTTCTCCATGGGAAATGTGGTGAGCCCCTCAGGGAGGTTATAGGCCCCACTCGCGTTATCCTAGACTCCTGTGCCTGTTCCTTACCTGTCACCTCCCCACTGCACCCCCTGCCGGCAAGACAAAAACACACTGCCTGCTGGTCACCAACATCTCTCTACTTGCTCCTAGCTGCTCTCCTCCTACCCCTGCCAGCCTCACTCTGGTCCAGCCCTGGCTTCCTGACCTCAGTATCCTTCTCCACACAGCAGCCATGGAGAGCTTCCTAAAGACAAATCTGACCCTGTCCTGCCCCTGCCCAGAACTCTCCATTGTTCCCCAATGCCCCTGGTCAAATCCCCAACTAGCCTCAGAACTTTTTGTGATCTGGCCCCTGCCAACATCTGTAGTCTCATAAGCTCCCTTGAACTCGTTACAACCAGCTCTTATGTTTCCCTGAAAAGGCTAAGCCCTCTCTCTGACCTCAAGGCCTTTACACCTACCTTGTCCCTCTAACTCCTCCTTCAAATTTCAGCTCCTACAAACGCCTTGAAGGACCCAACCCTGCCCTGATGCCAACATAGGCTATGGCCCTGGGCACCAGAGTCCCTGTATTTCTCATCACAGCCCTCCCACTGCCCAGCTGTACCTATGACAGTCCTGATCATTGTAGCTTAGCTCATAGTCCTACCCCTGTTCAGGCTTCACCTGGCACAGCCCAGATCACTGTACCCTAACTCATTATAGTCCTACCCTTGCCCCAGCTTCACCTGTCATAGCCCAGATCACTGTAGCTTAGCTCATCATAGTCCATCACTGCCCAGGCTTCACCTGCATAGCCTTGGTCGCTGTAGCCTAGCTCATCAGACCTACCCCTGCACCAGCTTCACGGATCACAGCCCTGATGACAGTAGCTTAGCTCATCACAGTCCCACACCTGTTTGGGCTTCACCTGTCACAGCCCTGATCACTGTAGCCTAGCTCATCAGACTTACCCCTACCCTGGCCTTACCCATCATAACCCTGGTCACTGAAACCTACCTCATCACAGTCTATCACTGCCCAGGCTTCACCCACCATAGCCCTGATCACTAGTGTCGCTCATCAGACCTACCCTCATCCCAACTTCACCCACACAGCCGATTGCTGTAGCCTGTGCTCCCTCCACCTCAGCCCCAAGCATTTTGGTCTGTCTCCTTGAACGTCATGATAGCTGGGATTTTTTTCAGTTGGTCATTTCTGCAGTCTTTACTTGTCCCAATATGTATAAAGTGCTATGTGGGGCATGGAATGGAGGTGTGGGAGAACGACCTCCATTACATATCTACCCAGGTGGTCTAGGGGAGTGCCCCATCTACTTCCTTTCCACATCAAACTCAGGGAAGTCAGTCACTCCTCCACCCCCAAGACACCTGTGGACACAGTCTTTACTCAGGGCCATGAGGAAGGGTGGGGCTAGATGGTGTCTGACCCATCTGAGGGTAAATACTCCCCCTGAAAACACCAAAAGACTTTCACAGCAGAGCTTTAACAGAGCTGTCCTTGGTGCTTTCCTAGACCCAAAATGAAATAATATCATGCAGGACTTCAACAGCCTAGTTAAGGAGGGAAGGAGCAACTGCCCTATCTCACTCCCTAAGGGATCCCACTGGGAACACCAGGGCTGGGGAGCACTCTGGGTGGGCAGGATTTGCATCAAGGTGGAGCTCAAGCATGACACTCAAAGCCTGCTTCTGACACACCCCCCTCAGAGAGAGAGGGAATGCAGCAGGGAGCTGGCTCCACTGGAACAAGGAAGGGATGGGGGTTGAGAATGGAGGGTGGCATTCAGGACAATATCCAAGCTGGTGGGCTCGACTGCTCTGCTCTTTGGCTGTACTTGTCTCTGTACTCCACCTTAAGAAGACTCAGGGCAGGATTTGATGAAGGTCACAGAACTAAGTCAAAGCACTGAGGAGCTCAGAATCACAAGTCTGTCCCATCACTGCCACTCCATGGTGGCCCTGTGGCTTCAATGTTAAGAATTTGGCTGGGCAAATAATTCTAGAAAGCAGCTCCAGGGAGGTGAAAGGCAAAACCAAAGATCAAGTGGTCTGATGGTCCACTGTGCGATGAGGAGCTACCAATGGTTGTAGGCAGAGGAGTGTGACCTAGTAAGATGGGTTTCAGACAGATCCCTTATAATAAACTCAATCCTCCATAATATAGAGGATGACTCAGAGGGTGAGATTGGGATCAGAAGCCTAAGAGGTAACCAGCCTTTACCCATGTGGGCAAAGGCCAGGTTGACACTGGGAGGAGCCCCCAAGAGCCCTCTCTTCAATTCTAGCTCCCCTCTGTCACTTGTTCCCTGGCTTATGCCACTGCTCAAAGTCATCTACTTCAAACCCGCAGTTTACCCTGGGAAAACAAAGAGCCTCAGGAACTGCTCCAGGAACACATGACTAGTCAGTGGACTGGCTATCTTCTTTGTCTACTTGGCTCCAAAGTCAGAAAGATGACCACTGGGACCTAGGTGGGCATGGTATTGGGGACAGTCCTGAGAGAAATGAAGGCAGATACACTTTTCCAAATTCTGTTTACTTCACTAAAACCCGGAGAGAGGCAGGGAAAAGGTACGTCAATGTCTGGGACATTGAGCCTAGGAGTGCACGTTGACAACGGCAACATACAGGGCCAAGGTGCTGAGGGCCAGCAGCCCTGTTACCACTGCTCGGGCCAGCAGTGCTGTCCAGCTGCCCAGGGAGCAGAGGTGGACGAAGGTCCTGTGGGAAAATATCACAATGAGAGAAGGAAATAGATAACCCACCCCCATTTGGACCCAGCCTCACACCCCACCCAGCTCACTCCATGACAAAAGCCTTGTAGACACTAAGAAACATCAGCAGGAGAACAGCTGGCCGGAAGGTGTGGTACAGGTCATAGCGTGTTATCATCCAGACCTGGGCAGATGCGACGATATAATGAACCTGGAGGGAGACAGGAAGTTGGGGCCAGGCCTAGAGGAGGAGTATGGTCATCAGCAAAAAGGTGTGTGTGGGAGAGCAGGACTGCGTACCAGACTGATGTTGGAGTCAATGCTCATCTGGATGTATTTCCAGTCAAACTCAATGCCCCGGGCTCCAACCCAGAGGGGGATGCAGCTGAAGAAGGTAAAGGGAGGGATTCTCCAGTACCCAGGCACCCTCAGCACCCAGACTCTGAGACTGCCCCCTCCAGCACCCATGTGGAACCCAGGTATCCTTTCTCAGGAGTCTGGGCTCCAGGCTGCTGCACATACCGGGACATAATGAGCTCGGCGGTGGCCCAGCCCAGGGCAGCAACCATGATCTTGTACTCCCCCTTGCCAGCATTTCGGGACATGACAAGGTTTAGGCCTATCAGGTCTGCCACATCCACGCTGGCCTTCATGAACTCCTGTGGGTTAGGTTGAGGCTTGAGTAAGCACAAGGGCCAGGGAGCCTCACTCCTGCACTCCCTCCCCCCCCCTTGCTCCACTCACCCCAATGAAGTCATAGATGCCGCCTTCCCATGTGGGAAAGAAAGTGGCCAAGAACAGCATCTGAAAACAGAAAGCAAAAAGAGGTCACTTCAAGGTAAGGGGATAAACTACGAGGGTTCTGTGGGAAGTAACTGTGTATGTGGAGAGCAGAATACTGAGGTTTGGGGGGCCCATCTGGGAGAGGGCTCACCAGATGGGGGCAAGATTACAGATCTAGAGGGAGTTAGAGAGTAGGTGCCCTGGTGCCCGAAGGAGTGGAAGTTTGAGTTCTGTAGTGATCATAAGGAATCTGAGTCAGGTCTGGAGGTGCCGGGGTAGCTACTTGGCAATGTTATCAGCACTGTGTAACACCCTGCGGGTAAGTTATTGCTCTCAACCGTACCAAAAAAACGCTTAGTAAACCATACAGGTGAGGTTTTCTCAGTTTTACTAAAAGAGCTGTGCAGGGCTGAATGGATAGCTCAGTTGGTTAGAGCGCGATATTAAAACACCAAGGTCAACGGTTGGGATCCCCGTATCGGCCAGTCGCCCCCCAAAATAAATAAACAAAAGAGCTATACAAAAATTGCTTCCAGACCCCTTCTCAGGTTCCACCCTTCTAGAGTCCATCCCTTACAGGTATTCTGGAGCCGTCCCTATACGAAGTCCCGAGGGCTGTCCCACCAAGGAGGCTAAGCGGCGGGGGCGGTCCCTGGGTCTGGAGAGCCGGGAGGCCACACACGTGGGTCCGGGCGGCCCTCACCTTGCATAGCTGCACAAAGAGATAGGTAACCCCGGCCTGGACGCATTTCCAGAAGGCGTTGTACTCGGACCTGGAGAAGCGGGCGGTGAGGGGTCGGCTTGGGCCCCGAGCCCTCTCCGCCCCGCGCCCGCCCCGCACTCACAGGCCGCTGCACTTGTACGTGATGAAGTAGGGGAAGTAGGCGAGGGCGAAGCAGTTCCCGAAGTGGAACAGGGTCATGACGCCTGCCGCCCAGTCCCACTGGCCCGGGTCGCGAGGCGGCGTCTTCAAGCGCGGGTCTCCGCCTCCGCCCGCGCTCGCGCCCGGGACTGGGCCTGCAGCCCACTCGAGTGGCCGCGGCCCGCGCGCGGCCTTCTGGGAGCGGTAGTTCCGTCCCGGGGCGTCGCGCACAGTGACGTCAGAACGCCCGCGGCCCGGCCCGAGTTCCCCGGGCTCCCGAGCCTGGGGCGTGTGGGACTGACTTACCCGGCCTCCGCTGCCACTTTGATCCCAGTTTGCCCGAAGTGGAACCGGGCTCGGAGTCGAGCGCGACCCCTCCTCCGTGGGCGCAGGCCGATCGAATAAGTGTGGGGCCGGCCCTGAACCTGGATCTGAACCCACCGTGACCGGCGCGGAGACACGGGGCGTAGCTGTGAGCACTGTTTTTTATTTCGCCATCGACCCAGAGGCGCAGGGCCCTCACGCTGAGCGCCCTTTTTCCCCGGGGGAGGCGAATGCGGGGACGGGAGGTACAGGTTGTGGTCGGGGGGAAACACAGTGAAGCAAAGGAGGGGCCTTCCAGCTTCACTTGTCTCGGCTGAACATGTAGAGGAGGAGGTCGACCACCCGATAACTGTAGCCATATTCGTTGTCGTACCTGGAGAGGGAGGAATGGGGGCTGTCAAGGGGGCCCCTCCCGACCACCCTCGTCTCCCCCACAATTCTCTGAGCCCTATCCGCTTACCAGGAAATGAGCTTCACGAAGTTGTCGTTGAGCGCAATGCTGGCCTTAGCATCGAAGATGGATGAGTGGGTATCGCCGAGGAAGTCCGTAGAGACGACCTTGGCATCAGAATTTCAAAGAAAAGTGTGAGTAGCAGAGAAAGGACTCCCGGGAGCTCAGGCTCTGACTCTTAGGTCCATCCATTTTTCTATAATATTTTATGGAGCTCTACTGTGTCCAGGCTCTGGGGACAGGGTATCACCAAGGCAGATGGGGGCTCTGCCTGTGGGGGACTGGCCAAAGGATACAGCCACAAACACCCTAATGCTGTACCAATAAACATTGCTTCCTGGAAATAATGCAGGCACTTGGAATGGGCCAGCATGGAAACCTTCTGAGGGGTGGCCATGAGTCAGGGTCTGGTGACTAGGAATCTGGCCGACTCAGGCCATCAGCACAGTGTCGGAGGTGGAAGGAACTGCAGGCACAGAGGCCCTGAGGGGTTTAGCCCTAGTGTGATGGAAGCCCACAGGAGGTTTCTCAGCAGTGGTGGTGATATGATCTGATTCCATTAAAACAAGAATGAGCTGCAGGCCCAGGCCCGGGCGAGAGCGCGTGGGTGGAGGCAGAGACCCACTGCAGCTCAGTGATTTCATTAAAACTAGAGGTCCTGGCAGAGAGTGGACCTGCAGGAG
The DNA here is from genome assembly GCF_000696425.1 of Galeopterus variegatus. Lineage (NCBI taxonomy): Eukaryota > Metazoa > Chordata > Mammalia > Dermoptera > Cynocephalidae > Galeopterus > Galeopterus variegatus. The sequence continues at coordinate 145,421 of NW_007729852.1, forward strand.
CAAAAGCAGGGAGACAGCACCGAGGTGGACATACAGAGATGGCACTTTTTTTTTTTTTTAATGGTGATCAAACCCTGGACTTTGGTATTATCAGCACTGTGCTCTAACCGACTGAGCTAACTGGCCAGCCCAAGATGGCACTCTTGATGGTGATATCTACTTCTCGTAGGCAAGGCACCTGGCCATGGCCTGGCCCCAAGCAAGTGTTGAAAAAACGGGAGCTTTTGTCTTTTGTTCGTGAAGCTTGTATTGAGCACCGGCTGTATGCCAGGCCCTGGGCAGACAGCTGAAACTATGAAAGTGAAAAGATAAGCCTGTAAATCCCTGCTTTCTTGGAGTGCATGTGCTATCAGTGCCAAGAGCAACTATGAGATGAAATTTCAGGTGAGGAAAAGGGCCACAAAAAGAACATCTTTCCGGGGGACTACCTTCCTGAGGAGGGAGATTGAAGCAGAGACTTGGAGAAAGTGAGGGCAGATTGCGTGGCCACCTAGGGAAGCAAGATTCCAGACCAAAGAGCAGCAAGTGCAAAAGCCCTCAGGCAGAGAGAGCTACGTTCCCTGCAGTTCCTATCCTGGCACATTGAGAATGGCTCCCTGGCAAATGGGAATCATACTCCCTCCCCAGAGGGCTCCTTCCAGGATGTCCTCTTCTCAGTCCCTACCTCATCCTCGGTGTAGGCAAGGATGCCAGCCAGGGGCCCCTTGGCTGCTGCTTTTATGGCCTCCTTGATGGCCGAGTAGGGGGTAGGCTGGGCCAGACGGCAGGTCAGGTCCACGACAGACACATCTGGGGTTGGCACCCGGAATGCCATTCCTGTCAGCTTCCTAGGAAATCCCACATCAAGGATGGGAGTCAGAACCTAGGGAAGTCTCCCTCTATTCCCCCTTGCCTTGAACTTAACTAGGCCCCTTCTTTTCCCTCACGGATTAGGGGCCAGCCCAGTCCCCCTGGGGTGTGCCTCCCACCCTGGTTGCAGCTTCCTGTCTTCATACCCTTTGAGCTCTGGGATGACTTTGCCTACGGCACTGGCAGCCCCAGTGGAGGCTGGGATGATGTTCTGGTGGGCACCCCGTCCATCTCGCCAGGCCTTCTTTGATGGCCCATCCACTGTCTTCTGGGTGGCCGTGTAGGAATGGACTGTGGTCTTGGGGAAGAAGAGACCTGAGGTGAGGCCTTCCTGCTCCAAAGCTCCTGTGCCTCTTCTTCCTAGGACTAGGATGGTAGCCTAGCTGTGGAGACTGGTGAGGCTACCACCACAGGCCACAGGAAGGACACATGTAGGCCAGGGTCCAGCCTTGCCTGAGAGTTGTATAGTGTTTTAAAAGACCTTTCCACTGGTAGGCCTCTCTTCCCAAAACCAGTCTCTGCCTCTTAACTCCATACACTAAACAAAGCCTGGGACGAAGAAGTTAGGTTTCCCTGCCATCTCTCCCGCCCCAGTCCCTCATCCCCAACTCACCATCAGCCCTTCCACAATCCCAAATCGCTCGTGGATGACCTTGGCGAGGGGGGCCAGGCAGTTGGTGGTGCAGGATGCGTTGCTGAAATAGCCCAGTTGTGCAAGGGCACTGTGAGGTGAGTCACAGAGCCACCCTTCCACCCTTACCCCTCTGGGTAAAGGTGCACACAGGCTTGGTTTTGCGAAAAGTCAGGATGGGGATGAGAGGGATCAGTGGGGATGCTGTCAGACTGGAGGAGGCACCGGAGGTGCAGCTGGGGGAAGCTCCCCAGCATGTTCTACAGAAGTCATGCATTTCTAACAGGTAGTTTCAGGCTGTTGTTGGTTTTGCGAAAAGTCAGGATGGGGATGAGAGGGATCAGTGGGGATGCTGTCAGACTGGAGGAGGCACCAGAGGTGCAGCTGGAGGAAGCTCCCCAGCATGTTCTACAGAAGTCATGCATTTCTAACAGGTAGTTTCAGGCTGTTGAGGCTTCGGGAAGGAGAAGCAGGTGGAGATTGATGTGAAAGCAGCACCAAGGATCGAATGGGAATGGGGGTGGGGAGAGCAAGTCTGTCCCCTCCCCTCCAGGCTGGCATGTCCTCTGGACACCACCCACACACTTCAGGAGGTTGCTGCCCCTGGTACCTGACAATGTTCATGGAGCCAGGGTTATAGCCGTTTTCATTTACGCCCATGACAAATGTTGGTGCATCTGGTGAGGGCGCAGTGATGACTACACGTTGGGCACCTGCCGAGATGTGTTGCTAAGGTGGAAATATAGATGTGAGGTGCTTCGAGCACCACAGTCCCCCAGCCAGCCTTTGGTACCTCTCCCCCACTTACCGAAGCTGCCTCTATGGAGAGGTACACGCCTGTAGACTCCACCACATAGGGGCTCCCAACAGTCTTCCAGGGGATTTCTTTGGGATCCGTGCTGCAGGGGGATGGCAGGGCTGTGAGTCATCTCTGCGTGGGCCTTGCCTTCACAGTCCACAGCCTTCACTGTTTGAAGGCTGACCATACACCATCCTGTCTAGCTGCAACCGCCTGTTCCCCCACCCCACACACACCTAGCTGTCCCAGATGGATTTGACCCTGCTGGCCTTGCTTTTCATCACTGTCCCCCTTGCGGGCCACTTTTCCGTTTTTGACTGCACCACCCCTGCCATGCCTGGGGACAGGCTGCTGCCTCTCCAAATCCGGTTTCAATTCCCTCTGGGGGGCCGCCCCTGACTACTCCCAGCCAGGTCAGACCCTTTCTACATAAGCTTCCCAGAATGCAAGCCCCATGACAATGAGGCCTACCCAGCTGTTATCTGGTCCCCAACCCTGACCACAGTGCCCTTGTCTACCTGGACCATTTCAGCAGCACATCCTACCATGAGCCCTCCTGGCCCCTCTTGTCTTTACCACTCAGCTCCTGCAATAGAGAGCCTGCTGCCAGAGGTCAGGAAGGTTCCTGAAGACAGACACCTCCATCCAGAGACCAGTTCCGGGGGGAGGGGGAGACTAAAGTCTCAGGCAGCCTTGGGGCCAGCAGTGGCTAGTGGTTTACATTAGGAAGGCAAGGGAGGTTTTCCGTTTCCTGTTTTATAAGTTTGCATTTTTACTTGACATTTGACAAACGTTTATATCTGAAACATATTAAACATCTAGTATTGCTGTTTTCTCCTTGGCTTCAGCAAATAAGCCTTAAATGAATAAACTGTATATTAGTCTTTTTCTCTCACAGAGTTGATCATAAATAACAGGGTTCTTTGCTTCTGTGATCATTCGTTAATGTCTGTCACATCTAGACCATTCCACAGCGGTAGGGCCGGGTCTGTTTCCTTTGCCATTGAGCCTGCTCCTGTTCAATCTGTGTTTGTGTGTGTGTGTGTGTGTGTGTGTGTGTGTGTGTGTGTGTGTGTGTGTGTGTGTGTGTTTTAAATGAACCATTCTACACTCTACACATGTTTACTGAATACCTGACATGTGCCCATGTTCTAAGCGCTTTACTGGTATTAAACTCATTTAACCTTCACAACCCCAGGAGTAAGTACTGTTGTCATTTTTCAGAAGAGCTGACATCAGGGCAGGTGTGAAGGGATTCAGAGGCAGAGCTGGCTGGGAGTGCAGGCGGGCTGGCCCTAGGATCTGCACTCCTGGCTACACTGCCTGAATGAATAAATGAGTGGGCTTCCCCTCTTCTGCCTGGGCCAGGACACATGGTTATTATTCCTGGTCATCTCCTCTGTCAGTCCACACTTTTCATCATCTGGCCCAACTAGTTCTCTGATGCCCCCCATTTTCTGCCTTCCAAGTTGGGGGTATTTCAACAAATTTCCTCTGCAGCAGTTGCTGGGTTGGCATGATTCCTGGTCATCTCCTCTGTCAGTCCACACTTTTCATCATCTGGCCCAACTAGTTCTCTGATGCCCCCCATTTCCTGCCTTCCAAGTTGGGGGTATTTCAACAAATTTCCTCTGCAGCAGTTGCTGGGTTGGCATGAGGCAGTCAGCCCCCAAAGACCCCAGTCCCTCCCCTGAGGCTGTCATAGGCCTTGCCCTCCTGCCCACGGGCCATTTTGAGGATTCCATCCATTCATTCATTCTTCAAGGAAGTACTGAGTGTCTACCAAGAGCTAGGGCCTGTACCTGCCAGTGCCAAAGCAGCAGTGGTGAGCACAAACTGACAGGGCCTCCCTGCAAGGATGCTGAGGCCTGGTAGGAAGATGCCCTTCCAAGTGTTCCACAAACACGAGTTAATGCCACTCTTGCTGGGTAAACCATCCCCATTGGATACATAAGGAAGCAGGCTTGGACAAGTTTGGTCCCTTGTCCAAGGTCTCCCAACTAGGAAGGGGTGGAGCAGAGTAGAGTACACACAAACAACATGGCTTGTTCTAAGTGCCTGGAGAACACGAACAGTGCAGTGATGGAGAGGAGTGGGGAGGAGGGCTACACGGCAGTGACCAGCGAGGGCAACATCTGAGTGGGGTGCACAAGGAGGGGGCAGCTGTGTAGGACAGGACAGGGGAGGAGAATGCCCCAAGTGGTAGGAATGATGGTGCCCAGCTGAAGTGGGAAAGGATACAGTATGTCTGAATGACTGCTCTGGAATTGATTTGATGTCATGATTTCAAACTTGGGTCAAGCAACTTTTTCCGTTTTCACTGACTCTTCAGTCCCCGCCTCCCCACACCCATCCCTGACCACCACCTCGCCACAAGCCGTCCCTGCTCCTTTATCACTCACCCTACCCCCAGTAGGTAAAAAGTGAGGGGGCTGAGAGTAGACCTGCTGGAAGGGGTGCTGGGAAAGCTGCAGAACTTGGCTGCAGCTGGAGAGGGTTCACAGGTGTGCCTGAGCATGTGTGTGCATGTGTGTAAGACTCTGAGGCAGCCACAGGGCCAGCAGTGGCTAATAATTTATATTAGAAAGGTAAGGTAGGTTTATTGAAGGATAAGTATTAGCATCAACTCTGTGAAATGTGCTGGTGTGAGAGGTGCTGGCTCAGGGCCCCAGGAAGTGGGTGGCTGAGGTGACACGGAGAGGCTGCAGGGCGCGGTGCATAGTGCTTTGGGGGGCCCTATCAGGAGCTGGGATTTTATTCGTGGGGTGATAGGAAGCCATTGGAAGATCTAAGTAGGGGAGTAACTGGGTCCAGTGGATATTTTAGAAAGCCCCCTGTGGCTGCTGTATAGGACCTGACTGGAAGGACTTGGCTATGTGGTGATGCCATTTCTTGAGACAGGAGATGGATTGGTTTGGGGGTTGAAGGGAAATCAAGAACTGAGTTGTAGACATGTTGAATTGACAGGTCTGTGAGAAAGCAAATGCAAATATGTGTTAAATAAAAAGTATTCTTGAGTGCAGAGGGGAATCTTTCTAGATTAGTGCTTCTTAACCATTTTAGGAGTCAAGGACCTCTCTGAGACTCCCTCTCCAAACTAGTGCCCAGAGACATGCCCGCACACAATTTGGGGGGGCCCATGTAAGAGGCAGGAGTCCCATTTTAGTCTCTCCATGCCCCCTGTGTTAATATGTCTCAGGCGTGCATCAGGCAGATGCCGCCCTTACCACTGGTAGACGCTGATCTCACGGTTGTCCACAACCAGTCGTCTGTTCTTGTATTCCACATTCCCCTTGTACCGGCCGTGGGTGGAGTCATACTTAAACATGTATACCTGCAGGAGATAGAATGGATTCCTAGTCTTTGGGAGGTAGAGTGAGCACCTTGGTCAAGGTACCACGTTGCAGCTGGGAGCCTTCCACAGAACTCCCCTGAACCCCCTCCCACTGCAGTCCCACCCCTCCTGTTCCTGCCCTCTGCTTGCTGCTCACCATGTATTCTGGGTCAATGAATGGATCATTCACTGCCACCACCTTAATGCCCTTCTCCATGCAGGCACGCAACACCAGGCGACCAATGCGTCCAAATCTGTCCAGGGACAGGCAGAGGAGGGGATGGGAAAGAAGATGGTAAAGGGGAGGAGGCCCACTCAAGGGGACTGGGGGGGATCCTCAATCTGAGGTTAGAAGGCAACCACTATCATTTCTTGCCCAGATGACCTCACCAGCCTCTCAACTGCATTTGCTGCTTCCTCTCCCCATCCATCCACTACCCCCTATTCTTAACTTTGTAGCTGCATGGATCATTTAAAACTTCGAGTCACGGGGCTGGCTGGTTTTGCTCACTTGCGAGAATGTGATGCTGATAACACCAAGGTCAAGGGTTCGGATCCCTGTACTGGCTAGCGACAAAAAAAACCAACCCAAACTTCAAATCAGATTATGTCTCTTGGCATGAAAATCTCCATGACTCCTTTACCAGTAAAACAAGATACAGACTCCTTACCATGGTGTACCAACCTTCTGCCGGGCCTTCTACCCCACTTCTCCCCTTGCTTGCTGCACACCAGCCACACTGACTTCCTGGCTGTCCTTGAGGACACTGAGCTTACCTCCTCCACTCCAGAGCCATTGCTTGTCCCTCTGCCTAAAAGACACTTTCCCATCAAGGTGCACAGTTTTCATACTCAGGGCCCACTCCACAGTCACCTCCCAGAGGCCTTCCCTGGCCACCCCAGCTAATGCTGCCCTCTCTGGCCTTACTATGCCACTGAGTTCTATACTGTTCACAACATGCATCACGGAACTATCTTGATTCTTTGATTATTGTTGTCTTTCCCACCAGCATGTGAGCTCTCTGAGGGCAGGGCCCTGTCTACCTTATTCCCTGCTGTTTCTCCAGGGTTAGCAGAATGAAAGCACTGATGGTGAGAAATATGGGGGTGCCTCCAGTTAGTAACCAGAGGAGGAGCTGGGTCCTGAGGCTTTCAGGAATGGTTCAGGGGCCAGAGAAGACTCACCCATTGATGCCAACAGTCAACTCCCGAACTACAGAAACCTTAGGGGGTGGAGGAGGAGGTAGTGGCGGTAGTGGCTTTTCTTCCTCCTTGACTGGCTCAGGCTCTGGTTTAGGCTCGGGTTTTGGCTCAGGCTGTGTTTCAACCCTGGGCTCAGGTGGGGGTGGTGCTCTGGTCACTGTGTGGAAGAGGAGGGTGGGGGGAGGAGGACCAATCAGCTGCACCATCACCATAGTGAGAGAATGAACCACCTTTGCCACCCAGAGCCTGTTGCTGGCTGCTGGCCCCTAGTGGACAACCATGTAGCCCAGTCTCCCAAACTTACTTGATCTACAGAATGAGCGAGGGTTAGGCTTGTTTCAAAATATCAATTCCACGGCCCCTTCCCTGGAGATTCTAATTCAGTGTGTATGCATTTTTATTAATTGCTTGGGGCGATATGCTCTGTGCCTCAGTTTCCTCCTTGTATAATGGAGATAATAATACTTCTCTCAGAGGGTCGTTGTGAGGATTAAATGAGGTAATACATGTAATGCTTATAATAAAGTCTAGGAAACATTCCCAACATGTTAGTGTTTTGAAGATCTTTTCTCAAAGTTGTCTGATAATTGATCTAGCTCAGTGTTCTGATGGTAAGAAACACCCGGGAGGACTCTTTCCAGGGAAATTTGACTCAGCAGTTTGTGCTGAAGCCTAGGGGTCCTGTTTTTAACTAGCTCTCCAGGTGTTTCTTATCTTCAGGGACGTTTAGGAAATATGGTACATCATACCATATGAAACAAACGGAAACCCGTGTTAGCTGTCACCTCTCAACACCCACTCCCACTCCCGTACTGCTCTTAGAAACACCTGTGCTTGCACCCATGTTTATTGTGGCTCTATTCACATTAGCCAAGAGTCGGAACCAACCTAAATGTTCATCAGTGCAAGTTAATGCACCTCCCTGTCCTGTTTCCTGGGAGTCATATCTTACCTTCCACCTAGGGGCGATTGTGAAGGCTCAGTGAGACCTCAAGACCCCCAAGTAGGAGCTGATTTTAATAGAGGAGGGGAGGAAGTCTGATACTAAGAGTACTCATAAGGAAAGGGAGAAGGGGTTGGAGAGGGCCTGGAGAAGGATGGGGGGAGTTGCTTTGGGCACTGGACTCAAAGGCAGCAGGGAGGTGATGGGGCTAGGAACTGGAGGCCAGCTGGTCTGTATGTCTCCCTAACCTTTCCCCGCTGCAACAGACCTTGTGGCCTGAGGCTGGGCTGTGGGTGTTTCCAGTAGCAGTACAAGTTCATAAAGGTATTAGTCCGTGTTTATTGGTGGCAGCGACCTCAAGTACCTTGACGGTGTTCGTATTCCTGGGGATTCTGTTTCTGCTATCATGAAAGGGGAGATTTGTCCACCGGGGTTAAGAGTGTGGGTCTCAGCCCACTCTCCAACCTTTCAGAAGAAAACTTAGATGGCCCTCCTCTCCGACTTCCCCCAGCCTTCCCCTCTCCTCCCCTCCACTCTAGAGGTAGGTACCTGGGTTGGAGACAAGCTGCTGCACTAGCTAGGTGCGGTGCTGAGCTCCTCACAGGCATCATCTCACTGAATCCTGTGAGGTATGCGCTATAAACCCACTTTACAGAGGGGAAAGTGAAGCCCAAGGTCACAGAGCAAGTGGTGAGCAGACAGAAGGAGGTTCAAGTGCGTGGCTGTAGCCTGCCTGCTCCTGTGTCTTCCAGGATCTCCTCAATCCTGAAGCCCGGCCTAAGCCCTCGTTCCAACCCAATCCACCCCAGCCACACCTGTCCCTGTGGTAGCCTGGTGCCCAGCGAGGGAATGGGTGTGTGTGTGTGTGTGTGTGTGTGTGTGTGTGTGTGTGTGTGTGTGTGTGTGTG
>NW_007729852.1:154255-172942 GCF_000696425.1 Galeopterus variegatus
AGAGAGAGTGTGTGTGTGTGTGTGTGTGGGTGTGTGTGTGTGTTTTCAGGGAGTCTGAAGTACAGCAGCCCGAATCCCAACTCTGACATTCGTTTGCTGAGAGACTTAGAGGAGTGTATTGCCCACCCTTTACTTCTGTTGACCGCTCTCTAAAATGGGGACAGTGAACACCCTGGCCTCACCAGGTGGTTGTGAGCCAGCAGCCCGAATCCCAACTCTGACATTCGTTTGCTGAGAGACTTAGAGGAGTGTATTGCCCACCCTTTACCTCTGTTGACCGCTCTCTAAAATGGGGACAGTGAACACCCTGGCCTCACCAGGTGGTTGTGAGACTTCAATGAACACACGCCTGGAAGTGAATAGCACGGCCCTGGCAGGTTGTTAGTGTCCTTACTTTGTGCAATAAAGGAAGGACGAAGCCCTCCAACACCGAAGCGGCCCCATTCGCGCTGGTCGCCGCGAATATCAGTTTCACGTGGGAACCCCGCCCGCCTAGGTTCTCCTCACAAATGCCCCTCCTAAACGCGCGCCCTTCTCGCCCCCGTGCTTCTACCCTTTCCACCGCGCTCCGGCTCGCGGCTTCGTCCCACCCCTGCTTCTACCCTTTCCACCGCGGGCCGGAGGCGCACAGCCCACCCAGCCCTGGGGGCGGAGAGTCCCTGTCCCTTCCACCATCGCCAAAGAAACCCCTTTGCCAGCCAACTAGGGTGGGTAGGGAGGGTGCGCTTGGAGGGAGGGAGAGAAGCAGCTCCTAAGGCAGGCGAGTGGCGGCCCCACCCCTGACACTAACTGATGCGCATTCTTCCCTTCCCCGGGATCACTCCGCCGCCTCCCTCACCCGGGCATGGCTGTCGCAGCAGCTGGACAACGGTGACATTGGTGAGGACGATGTCGCGTTTCGACATGGCCTCTTAAGGTATCACGGCCTAGCCGCCCCGGGACCGGCCGCGATGTTACTGAGGTGGGGCGCCAGGGCTAGTGGGTCTGGAGCTTCTTGTCGTGACGTCACACTGCCCGGTGACGTCACAGAGGAGGCGGTGCGAAGGCTGGAGACCCGCGGCCACAGCCGCCCCATCCCAGTGGAGGAGTTTGGCGACAGCACGCTGTGCACCACCGTTCCACCACCTACTGGTGTCTGGAATGGAATCCAACTTTTTACACTGGTTCTCAAAGCCCTTTTCTTTCGTCTCTCTCTCTCTCCTTTGGCTCTGGCTCCGTGCTGTTCCTTGACTTCTCTGGATAGTTACTGTTTCCTCATGTCTGGAAAGCCACACCCAGGCCTCCCTTGGCTGTCTCTGGTTTGCGTCAGGTGATACCCTTTAAAAGAAGCCCTTCTGAACTCCCCGTCTAGTTTCCTGCTTTCTCACTGTCTGCCGTCACTCCCAGCCCCTCAGTCTCTGCCCACCTTCTAGGAAGTCTTGTCTGATTTCCGCATCCTGAGTTGCATGTTGCAATGTGCAAAACTACTCTAGGGCTACACTCTCTCTGCTTTTATTTCCCTCATAGCATATGTCTCTCTAAAAAATCATCTTATTTGTATTTTTTGCCAATTGTTTCTGCCCGCTAGACTGTAAACTCTGGGAGGGCAGGGACCTTGTCTATCATTGTCACTTCTGTATCCCCATTGACTAGAAGAGTGTTTGGCGCTTAGAAAATGTTTGTTCGATAAATAATATCTAAATGAATAAATGAATGTCTCCTTGTCAGGTTTCTTCTGATCCACAGTCTTAAAGTAACCTCCAAGTCATATCCCTCTCATAGCACCCTGTTCTTTTCCTTGCAGCTTTTCATGTAGTTTGTCATGAAAACCCCATCTAGTTATTGGTTTACTTGTTTGATGTCTTCCCCACTGGGTTCTAAGCCCCCACAGGGCATGTATTCTTGTCTGTTTTGTTCACCACTGTGGCTCCAGCACCTAGAACAGTGCCTGGCACAAAGCGGACTTTCAATAAATGGAGAACAAATGGACAAATGGCTCCCTCCCCTAAAGCACTGGGAGTGGGGGCTTGCTTGCACATTAGTGACTCACTGGCAGGCACCTTTACCTGCACGGCTGGTTGACACGCAGCTGTGACCAAGATTTAGGAGGTGTGGGGGGTTGCAACAGGAAGGAGTCACCACCCCAGAGAGAGGAGTGGAAGGAAGAAGGGGCAGAATGACATAACCTCTTCCTTCCCCAAATCTCCACGGGAACTCGGTTTGCCAAGCACCTGCCATGGGATGGGGGGAGGGTGAGGCTCTCCTGCTTGGAAGGCTTGGGAGAGGTGGAACTGAAAGTCAATTGAGTGTACAAATGAGAAGATTTCAATGAACCAAGACCCAAAAACATGATAAATTAAACAAGGGGAACAAACTTTTAACATGTACAATCAAGGAGGAAAAATAACATAGCACAAACAAAAGCAGGATTGAAAAGGGGTCTATTTTGTGCAATTTTACAATAATAGATTTGAAAATCTACATGCAACTAAACTTTTTCTTAAAAAATATAAATAATCAAAACTGGTGCAAGAAGAAATGACAACCCTGACTAGGCCAATAACAAGGAAGAATCTATTTTGTGCAATTTTACAATAATGGATTTGAAAATCTACATGCAACTAAACTTTTTCTTAAAAAATGTAAATAATCAAAACTGGTGCAAGAAGAAATGACAACCCTGACTAGGCCAATAACAAGGAAGAAACAGAAAGACTTAAGATATATCCTCCCCAAAGCTGATTCAAATCCAGACAATTTATGGGCAAGATCTGCCAAAGCATTTGGGAACAAATATTTCCAGGAAGGAAGGAAGGAGGGAAGGAAGGAAGGAGGGGAGAAAGGAAAGAAGGAAGGACAATCATATGTTGAACTTTCAGAAGGAGAGAACAAATAAGGATATTAGAGATGGGGGGAGGGAGGAAGGGGAGTTGGGGAGTGATAGGTCGGGTAAGGGACATAAAGAAATGTTACGATTTGTAATAATGAATATGCTAATAAAAAGTATTTTCCTTTCTATATTAATTGTTGCAGATCCTTACCAGAGCTGGAAGCTCAGTTAGAATCTGGGTAGGGCGCTTGGTCTGAAACTCTTTGGATGGGCAAGCACACTGTGTGGACTTACACTGCATAGGTCTTTGGAATGCTTTTCGGGGAGGGCTGTGATGGCTCAGCTATGAAACTTCATTGATTCACTCGAGGAAAGCAGCACAACCATGTTTCCAAAACCAGCAGAGGATGGTCTAAGAAAGGACAACTATAGGCCAATCTTAGTTATGGAGACTGACACCCAAGTTCTGAATCAAATAGTCACAAATGGGAATGGAGAGATGAGGAAAGGGATTGAGGCTGGCAGAAGATGGAAGGATGGGGCACAGAGAGGGCAGAAAAGAAAAGGTGGAGTACGTTTCAAAAGGAGAACCCTGCCTCGCAATCTCAGGGTGGGCTGAGATTCTGAAGCTCATCACCCACCCTTTCCCACCCAACAGTCTCCTGGCATGGGAAACTCTATCATTTAGGACAAGGGCAGAAAAGCCACACCTGAGGTTGCCCAGGGATTTGGCTTTGTCCCTGGAGCATGAAACTGGGAAACAGATTTGATGAGCTCAAGCTTGTAGAGGTGGCACAATTAGTCACCCTCTACAGGCAGAGCCTAGAGAAGGCAGAAGCTCCTGGGTCTCTGGCCTGGTTCTGGGTGGGGTCAAGTGTCCAGGACCTGGGGTAGAACCCTGGGTCCTCTGAGGGGAGTGGGCCTTGACACCCTTGTTTGAGCAAAGTCTGAAAACACGTGCAGATTCTCACCACACCTGGTCACCCACACACATAACTCTGCCACCCCCACTCACTCACACCCTGTACATTCCTTCCTGCCTGCCTTCCCACCAGCAGTCCCACCTCCACTCCCACTCTCAATCTCTTCCCTTGTCACCAAAACCCAAATATCTTTCACCCCTGCACCCAACTGTACCCACCCACCGGCTTGAATCTTCTGGTCTCAGCCACCCTTCAAACTAGCTCCCAGATAGATATGCTGCTGCAGACCTACCAATGCCTGTCATTCTTATGCCCCTCTTCACATTTTAGGCCAGACTCTCAGCTATTTCTCCCTCCAGTCTGAGCCAGTATGTCAAACTTGGGGCTTCAGGTGGAACTTAGGAGGCCCCAGGGGGAGGGGAGCAGGAAGGATGAGCTTCTGGCCCCCAGCCGAGGTTTTGGATGACAGTCTCCTGCTGCCTCCGGTCTTTGGCCCCTCCCCGTGGCTGCCTCAACCGGCTTTTCAGGAGACACTGCGTCCTGTCCCAGCTCATAGCAATCAGCCCCCTGCCCTTGCCCAAGGGCTGGGAGGCAGGAAACCTGGGTTCTGTAATGAGAATGTGATCCTGGCTCCAAAATCGGCAGCCCTCCCCAAGGGACCCTATGCTGCTCTGGGGACCCAAGCACCCTTCCCTCCAGCACCCTATGAGAGTCAGGCTCAGGCTTGGACTCTCTTCCCCTGGCTTCTTCTAATCCACCAATTTGTTCAATCTGTAAATATTTACAGAGCCCCAGGCAATGTTCTAGAAGCTGAGGTAAACAGTGACCAACATAGACAAAGGCCCTGTTCTTTGGAAGTTTACGATCTGATAGATGAGACAGACAATAAAAAATAAAGGTAATTCGGGATCACAGTAAGTGCTATAAAAACAAAAGGATGCTATTACAGAGTATAACTGTAATACCATGTTATGGTTGGGGTGGTCAGGGAAGGGTTTTTTGAGAAGTTGGCATTTGAGCCAAGTACAGAGTGAGGATTCTGTCCTGCAAGTATAGAGTGGGTTCTGCATTCCAGGTAGAGAGAAGGGCAGGTGCAAAGGCCATGAGGCAGGAATGGGCTCGGTGTGTTTGAAGAATGGTGAGAAGGCCTGTGTGGCTGGAGCATAGTAAGCAAGGGGGGTGGTCCACAAGAACAAGGTTGAAGACCCCCTCAGCTCCCCTAGAGTTCTCCCCTCCTCCCAACTGTGCCTCCCATCTTTCTAGACTCTCACTGCAGAGGAAGCTGGATGCTTAGATTCCTGAGAGAAGTGAGGAGTGAGTCCCAGGGATGGAGGGTGATTGAAGGTGGGTTTAAGACAGAGGAGGCCTGGGTAGTGGGTAAGGAATGAGACAGGAGGTGGTTGGAAGGGCAGACACCCATCTCTGGGATGGAGGGCCTGAGCTGGGCAAGGAGCGAAGATGCCAGGGTTTTTCTCCATTTATGACTCACGTTCTCTTCCTCCTCCTCTTCATTGCTCAACCCCAAATCTCCCTGGGAAATACCTCCTTGACTAGGGACCAAGTCAGTGCCTCACAGGGGTAATTGAGTCATGGGGGGTGGAGAAGAGGGCGGGAGGGAGAGGATAAATAGCAGCCTTGCTTCCCTGGCTCCTCTCTGCATCCTCCCCACCTTCCCAACAATATGCATCTTGCCAGTTTGGTCAGCTCTTGCTCCCTCCTACTGCTGTTGGGGGCCCTGCCTGGATGGGCAGCCAGCGATGACCCCATTGAGAAGGTCATTGAAGGGATCAACCAAGGGCTGAGCAAAGCAGAGAGAGAGGTGGGCAAGGCCCTGGAAGGCATCAATAATGGAATCACTCAAGCTGGAAGGGAAGTGGAGAAAGTTTTTAATGGACTTAGCAGCATGGCCGGCAAGGAGTTGGACAAGGGCGTCCACGGGCTCAACAACGGCTTGGACAAGGTAGCCTATGGGATCAACAATGGTGCTGAACAAGCAGGAAAGGAAGCAGAGAAGTTTATCCATGGGGCCAACAACGCTGCTGGACAGGTTGGGAAGGAGGCAGACAAAGTGATCCATCATGGGGTCAACCAGGCAGGAAATGAAGCAGGAAGGTTTGGCCAGGGGATCCACCATGCCGCAGGGCAGGCTGGGAATGAGGCTGGGAGGTTTGGCCAGGGAGCCCATCATGGGGTCAATGAGGCCTGGAAGGAGGCAGAGAAGTTTGGTGGGGGGGTCCACCATGCTGCTGGTCAGGCTGGGAAAGAGGGAGACAAAGTGATTCAAGGGGTCCATCATGGGATTAATCAGGCTGGAAAGGAGGTAGACAAGTTTGGTCAGGCGGTCCACCATGCTGCTGGTCAGGCTGGGAAGGAGGTAGACAAGTTTGGCCAGGGCGTCCACCATGCTGCTGGTCAGGCTGGGAAAGAGGGAGACAAAGTGATTCAAGGGGTCCATCATGGGGTTAATCAGGCTGGAAAGGAGGTAGACAAGTTTGGTCAGGCGGTCCACCATGCTGCTGGTCAGGCTGGGAAGGAGGTAGACAAGTTTGGCCAGGCAGTCCACCATGCTGCTGGTCAGGCTGGGAAAGAGGTAGACAAGTTTGGTCAGGGGATCCACCATGCCTTGGGGCAGGCTGGGAATGAGGCTGGGAGGTTTGGCCAAGGGGCCCACCATGGGGTTAATGAGGCCTGGAAGGAGGCAGAGAAGTTTGGTCAGGGGGTCCACCATGCTGCTGGTCAGGCTGGGAAAGAAGGGGACACAGTAGTCCAAGGGGTCTATCATGGAGTTAACCAGGCTGGGAAGGAATTGGAGCAGTTTGGCCAGGGGGCCCACCATGGGGTTAACGAGGCCTGGAAAGAGGCAGAGAAGTTTGGTCAGGGGGTCCACTATGCTGCTGGTCAGGCTGGGAAAGAGGGAGACAAAGTGATTCAAGGGGTCCATCATGGAGTTAATCGGGCTGGGAAGGAGGTAGACAAGTTTCGTCAGGGGATCCACCATGCTGCTGGTCAGGCTGGGAAAGAGGGAGACAAAGTGATTCAAGGGGTCCATCATGGAGTTAATCGGGCTGGGAAGGAGGTAGACAAGTTTCGTCAGGGGATCCACCATGCTGCTGGTCAGGCTGGGAAAGAGGGAGACAAAGTGATTCAAGGGGTCCATCATGGAGTTAATCGGGCTGGGAAGGAGGTAGACAAGTTTCGTCAGGGGATCCACCATGCTGCTGGTCAGGCTGGGAAAGAGGGAGACAAAGTGATTCAAGGGGTCCATCATGGAGTTAATCGGGCTGGGAAGGAGGTAGACAAGTTTCGTCAGGGGATCCACCATGCTGCTGGTCAGGCTGGGAAAGAGGGAGACAAAGTGATTCAAGGGGTCCATCATGGAGTTAATCAGGCTGGGAAGGAGGTAGACAAGTTTGGCCAGGGAGTCCACCATGCTGCTGGTCAGGCTGGGAAGGAGGGAGACAAAGCGGTCCAAGGGGTCCATCATGGAGTTAACCAGGCTGGGAAGGAGGTGGAGAAGTTTGGCCAGGAAGTTCACCATGCCGTTGAACAGGCCGGAAAGGAAGCAGACAAAGTGGTCCAAGATGTCCACAATGGGGTCAACCAGGCCGGGAAGGAGGCAGAGAAACTTGGCCATGGGGTCCACCAAGCTGCTGGCCAGGCTGGAAAGGAAGCGGAGAAACTTGGCCAAGGTGTCCACCATGCTGCTGGCCAGGCCGGGAAGGAGGTGGACGGGTTGCAGCAGAATATTCATAATGGGGTCAACCAAGCCAGCAAGGAGGCCAACAAGCCGCTGAATGTAGGTGAACAGGGGTGGGGAAACTGGGGAGAAGGGGGCTGGGGGAGGGAGAAGATAAACCCTTGGGAAATCTGGGGAGCCCATATAGCCTTCATTTGGTGAAAGAAGCTCAGGCAGCTATATAATTGTTCCCCTTCCTCCTTCTCTATCTCCCTTACAAAGGAGCTGGTGGTCAGATGGTCAGATCGATTAAGCCATTTTATCTGTAAAGCCTCATATCAGGCATGTGGAAAGGACCCATTTCTACTTTTAGGGAGCTACCCTCCTTTAAGGGGATCTAAAGTAAGGAACATGAAGCCTCTCCTGGGGAGCAGGAAACAGTTACTGAGGTGAAGATCTATTACGGTGCAAAGAGCATGAGTATTGAGAAAACCCAGAGTATAAGCCCCATTCCGTTAAATAGCCCTGTCTATTGGAGATAAGCCCTATCCAGCTCAATCTTCATAACAAATCTCTGAGGTAGTCAGGATGAGGATGCTGACCCCTGATTCTCAGATAAGAAAACTGAGGCTCAGAAAGGTTAAGGGGATATTCCAAAGTCATGTGGCTAATGCCCAGTTTTGGCAAATTGCAGATGAGGGTTCTTTCTCTTCCTCTACACTGCCCGATCAGGGGAGGCCTTCTGGAGGATTTCTCTCACCCATTTATGTAGAGGGAACAGACATTGGAGGCCAGGCAAGCAGCGCCATTCACAACAGAGCAGGCGCCAAGCGGGGAGCTTGTGGAATAGCGGAAGGCTGACTCCTGTATGCCTCAGGTCCCCATTCTCTCATCTCCACGAGGAGTTGTTGGGCTCAGCAAGATGCGACACTATATTGAGGACTGGTCCAGAAACACATCTGCTGCCATGCAGGGAGCCTGGGCTGGGTGGGTGGGGAGTAAGGGACTGTGTAGAAGAGTGCATGGGAGGCGAGAGGGCCCTGAGTTAGACTGCAGTATCCGCTGAGTAAAGGCCAGGAGAGGGTAGCTTGTTATGGAAGCTGAGGCTGCCAACAGCAGCTTGGGGGTAGAGTTCTGATGGGGAGGCTCTGCTGAGTGTCTGGGGATAGGATTAAGGACATGGATCAACCTGAGTTAGGCATAAGGCTAGGTCGTGTGTAGAAGGGCAGGATTTGAGGTCAGGGCTGAGATTAAACTATGGTTCTGGTATTCATGCGGGTTCTCTAGGTTCTCTTTCCAGTCAGGCCCCATCTTAGTGACTGACAGCATTTCATTAACTAAAATAAAAGGGAGTTTGGGGAAGACTAGTCAGGGGGAGGCAGATATCCTTCCTGGCTTTTCTTCCCATCTCTCACAGAATTCCCACAGCAACATGGACTTTGGGTTTTCTTTCTAGCAGGGGGTTAAGGTTGTGCCCCCCACCCCCGTCCCAGTTACCCTATGGGGAGCAGGTCACAGGGGAACCTGGGGGACTCTCAAGAGTGAAGGGGTTATAATGAAGGTCTGATCTTGTCCACAGGCTGGTCATCAAGGCGGAGCTACCGGCCAGCACGGAGGGGCCGCAACCACCACATTGACATCTGGAGTAAGTCTCCCCAGCGCAGCCTGGACTCGGAGGTGGGGGAGTGGAGGCCACTTGGAGGTCCCCTAGGATGGTGGTGGGACGGGTCCTGGCAACTGACCTTTTGTCCTTGAATTCCAGGCCTCGGTCAACAAGCCCTTCATCAACTTTTCAGCTCTGTGGAGGGTAAGTTCCCACATGGTTTCTCTTTTCAGCTGTGTCTTGAGATCTACTCTTACGCCGCCCTTCCTACTGCCCGTTCACAGACCGCTTCCCTGGGGCAGACTCTCAGCCTTTGCAGAGACCACCCAGCCCACTTTCCCAGCTCTGGTCTTCCCTTTCTCCACCTGCTCTCTGCCCTTCGCACCCCGCTCTCATCTTTTGGGTGCATTTCATTCCCACTGAGGCAAATGCAAGCTGGCAGAAAAGACCTCGAGGTGCACTTGTGCATCTGGGAGCCAAGGAGGGAGGGGCTGCTGAAACCATCATCTCTCCTTGTCACTTGCCAGCTGGCTTCCCTCCCTACCCCACCCTACTGTGAATACCTCTGCTACTCTGCCCCTGCTGCCTCGCGTCAGTGTGCCTGTTAGTGGGAACTTGTGGCTCTGTCCTTTCTCTAGTTGAGAGTCCCCCCATCTCCCCCCAACCCAGTGTAAAGACTCCTGTGGAATCCTGGTCCTCACTGTGGGCCCAAAGTCAAGTCCTGGCTCTCTGTTTTGCATTTAGTATATCCACTGCCTGAGACTGGGGCACAGGGGTGAGGGTGTGTAACAGCCGAAAGGCACACCCTTGTTTATCCTTGGACTATGGGGGTGGCAGAGGATCCTCTGAGGTAAAGCAGACAAGGCTTCTTGGTTTCTGCAAAGGCTCCCAGCACCTCTCCCTGGGAGGGCTGGCTCCCTTTTCCTCCTAAATCTAGATGTCTCCTTCCTTAAGATATTCCCCAGAACATAAACAATTCTTGGGCCATCGCAGTCTCCCTCTCACTTCTCAAAAGGGAGTTGGGAGCAGAGGCTTCCTCATGACTGTATACCCTGCATTCACTCCCTCTCTCCTTCTCTCTTCCAGAGCGTCGCCAACATCATGCCCTAAACTGATGCCCTGGCTTGCAGAGCAGGCTAATGTTCCTGTTGTCACATCAGCTGAAATTACCTGGAGGAGCTGGGGATGGGGGGATAGGTTTATGGGGTCCCTTAAGGGGGCTGCACTGAGAGTTGTGAATAAATGTGACACACTGTGCTCTCTCATCATGGTCCACTGTGCTCCCTAAGGAGGGATGGGCAGTGGGTGGTGTGGGATGAAGGGGAGAGACTTGTCTTTTCTTGTTACTTTGCTGAAGGAGCTGGGGGTCTGATGCACAGGATGGGCTGAGCTGGAGATTTCAGTTTGATCAGTCCTAAGAGGGCAGTTAGGGACAAGCCATGCTTTGCTAGTATGCAGAGTTACTGCTGGGAGCTGGGAAGAGCACCCATGAAGGGAAAGCCACTGCAGGCCAATGGTGGGGACAGAATACCAGAGAGAGAATGGAGAGAGCCTAGGTGGAGCCCAAGGGGGTAGCATCATCACTGGGGGTGTGGTGCCAAAGGAATAACAATAGTAACTTGTCTTTACTGTGCAATTAAGACATGTCAGGCTCCCTGCAGGGCACTTTACATGCATGACATCACCGAATCCTCCCAACCACCCATTAGGTCAGAGGTACTGTTATCGTTCCCATTTTATAGAGGAGCATGTGTTGGCTTGCACAACTTAAGAAACAGGACCAAGTTTACATAGTAAGTGGAGATATTCTGTAGCCTAAGAGCTTCAGAGGTATTCTGGAAACACAGCGGTCTTTTTCTGTAGGCATCTGTAGGTAGAGAGAATCAGTGAATAAGAAGGGAGGAAAGAGATACACGTGAGAGATCCTCTCATGGGAAGGAGAAGGCAGGACGATAGAAGTTTCTGGTGGAAGACACATTGATGACAGGAGGGAGGACCTCTTTACCAAAGACATGAATGGAGACACAGAAGGCCCAGTTTTCAGATCTGTGCTCCACTTGAAGCCCAGAGGAATAATGACAGCAACTATTACATACTGAACATTTACTAGAGTCCCGGTACTATGCAAAAAGCTATTCATATTCTGTAACCATTTAATTCTCCCACAACCTAAAAGCAGAAGTCCTCTTATTATCCCCATTGTATGGATGAGGAAACTGAGGCTCAGAGGGGCAAGGGCACTTGCAGGGTAACCTATGAGAAAGCAGCAGGCCTGGATCTGGTTGCCTGTCTATTGCCAGAACCTTACCTCTCACAGTTGCCTGTAAAATCTCTGTAACACCTCCCAAGCACTGGCCTCGGAGACCTGCCTTCCAATCAGGAATAGGTGCCTGTAGGCAGCTTATTCCCCCTGTAGGGGCCACAATTTCCTCCTTTATAAAGGGTGGCGAGGTGTCTGAAGGGAAGGATACAGTCATTGCTTCAGATCCAAAATTCCATCAATCGTGAGACCAAAAATAAAAGACAGTGTTCTTGCCCTTGGGGGATTTACAGTATTCCTGGGAGACAAGGTGTATAAACAGAATATGCAAACAAAAACAAAGCAATGCATCAATAAGAACTCAATGACACACCAGGGAGGGGAGGGACCTGCGTTTGCACAAGGTGATGTTCCTGACACTTTATATTCAGTGCATTTTTCCTTATTTTGTAGAATACATCATTTTATTACACATGTTCCTTTCCTCCTCATGCAGTATTTCATTTTGAAGATATTTCAAGCTTACCAAAAGGATGAAAGAATTTTACAGTGAACACTTGCATTCTCTCCACTGAGATTCCACCATTAATGTTGCTACACGTGCATTATCACATGTCTATCTATGGCTAATATCCAGCCTCCTGTCAGTACACCTCTGATGCATTTCCGAGTAAACTGCGGACATCTGTTTGCTGCACTTTAGTTAACATAACTATTCATTCATATCAGGTATTTACTAAGGGTCTACTCTCACTGGACATCACTTCATATGTACTGGAGGAGTCGCTACTTGAAGGAATCCTACAGTGTGCATTATCACATGTCTATCTATGGCTAATATCCAGCCTCCTGTCAGTACACCTCTGATGCATTTCCGAGTAAACTGCGGACATCTGTTTGCTGAACTTTAGTTAACATAACTATTCATTCATATCAGGTATTTACTAAGGGTCCACTCTCACTGGACATCACTTCATATGTACTGGAGGAGTCGCTACTTGAAGGAATCCTACAGTGGCTGTTTTTGAAAAGGAAATATTCAAGGGAATCATACTTTTATAAAGTAAACATTTTAATTGACTTTATTTTTATGCACAGTTTCTTGCTGGGTTTGCTTGGATGGGGGTCCTGCTGGTACCAAAGAGATATGGGATCATCAATATGCACCGAGGACCAATCCTGGGAGGCTTCTGGAAAAGGAGAGCTTTGAGAGGGTTTTGAAGGGTAAAAGAGGCACAGCTCTCTCCTGCCTGGAGGCATTGTCTACTGTTCCCTCTACTAGGAATATTCTCCATGGCTCTCTGTCCCCCATGCTGGCTCTTCCTCTCCCTTTAGGTCTCAGCTACCTTGACCATCTAACCTGAACAACAGTCTACCCTCATCATTATCTCTCATCCACCCTGATCTTGTCCTTCAAACTGCTTATGACAATTTGTAATTATATTGCAAATATTACTTCTTTAATATCCACTTACTCCTAGACTAAGAGGTTCAAGAGGTGAGGTCGAGGCCAGGCACAAATGTCTGGCAACTAGCAGAGGGGAGGCCACTGCCTGAGCAGACTTGAGAAAGGTTGTGGAATAAGTGTGAGCAAGAAATATGCTGCTTTGCCTGAGATGGGTGGAGCTAGGCCAGGGAGTAACAAACAGAGGAAGGGCCAGTTTCTGCAGATGCTGAAGAACAGGGAGTTTGGGTGGGACTTTCACAGCCATCTTTTACTGGATGCTTACCGGGTCTGTGCCAAGCACTTACAGACATGATTCATTCCATCTTCACAACCACCCCATGGGGCAGGTACCATGATTATGCCCCTTACAGAAGAGGAAGACAAAGCTCCAGGAAGGGAGAGAGTTGCCTGCGGCCACCCAGCTAGTGAGAGGTGATGGCAGGGCTCCAATTCCCTGCTGGTAATCTCTGCTAGGAGGTGCTATGTGTCCCTGTGACCCTCAGGAAGGGGAAAGGGCTATTCAACATAAGTCCTCTTTAAAAATAAACCTCTGCATTCGGTCCTTTCAGGACGTGTGGATGGGCGGGTGTGTGTCTCAAGATAAAACAACTGCCAAGAAAGCATTTCAACAGTAGCAACACATCCAACTCTACCAAGAACATATACCAAGTGCTCTTGTGCACCAGGCACTTTTCTAGGCTCTTTACATGTGTTCCATCAGTGAATCTTCACATTTCCCCTCTTTACAGATGAAGAAACTCTTTACAGATGGGTTAAGATCACGGTTAGTAAGTGACGGAGCTAGGATTTGAACTTAGGCTCCAGAATAGGTACTGTAGTTGAGATGAGCCTGCAGATGCCAGTTTGAGGCCCTAGGACCCCAGAGAAGGGAGCAGAGACATCACCCAAGGCCTTCTCTTCCCACTATACTTGAGTCCAGCCATTCCCTCCCTGAAGCTTTCTCCCACATCTCTATACTCCCCAATTCCCCCAGTCTGTTCTCTAGAGGAATCCCGTTAGTACCTGCACCAGCTCAGAGTCCTCAGTTGGTTCCACCTCATTCACAGTAAGAGTTGAAGACCTCATAATTGTTCCCAAGGCCCCAGGATCTGGCCTCCTGTTTCCCCCCTGCTCCAGCCACCGTGGTCCTCAGATACACCTAGCAGGCTCCTGTCTCACAGCCTTTGCACTCTTCCCCTGGTTGGAATACTCTATCCCCAGATACCCTCACGGCTTGCTCTCTCACTTCCTTCAGGTCTCAGCTCATAGGTCACATCTCAAAGAGTCCCTTCCTGACCACCCTATTTAAAATTCCTCCCCTCGTCTCTATTCCCTCACCCCACATAGTGCTCTTTACCTCCTGACGTGCTCTTTGTCAAGCTTCCCCTGCAGTGAAGGAGAGCTCCCCAAGGAGAATGATTTTGCTGACCTTGTTCCATGCTGTGTCCCCAGTGCCTGGAATAGGCGTGGCACGGAGTAAGCTGTTGAGCGGATGAAGTAGTGAATTAGAGAGAAAAGCGGAAACCAGAGAGCCTTCGACATGACATGGGCATGTCAGATTTGCGGACGCTATTATGTACAAGAACACGGAGGCACGGTGACGTAGGAGAAAACGCTGTTTGGAGTGAGACAACCTGAGTCAAATTTTGACAGCTCCATTTTACCATGATCTTTTCACATATGATCTTGCGTGTGAGGTTTAACCACTCTGGGACTCAGCTACCTCATCTGTAAAATGGGAATAACATTGACCTCGAGGTTATAGTGAGGATAAAACAAAGCCATGTATGTGAAAACACCTAATATTCTACTTGGTTCACAATAGGTATTTAATAAATATGCCTTCAGACTGACCTGAGGTGGCTCCACAGGCCCAGACATATCTGAGGGCAGTTTTTTCCAGAAGGTAGAACACGGGATCTGGTGGCATGGGAGAATTTAGGCGGTTCACGGACATGGCTTTGAATAACTCTGAATCACACAGTGAGAAACTTACTCTCTTCTCCATTCTCTCTTAAGCTTTCTGATTATGTTAAAGAGAAAGACTTGCTTTCCAAGCTTGTGTGCCTGAACACCTCTCTCCTACTTGCTAATCTTCCTTTTTAACAAAGAGGGTACAGGGGCTGCAGCCAGCTTAATGTAATACGCTTGTTTGCTTCTCACTATATTTTTCCAGTACTTTTTATTTACAGGCAAGTGATCCTAGCCTTCCACTTACAGTAGTGATATAAAGTATCCTCTTAAAATATTAAGTAAGAAAGTAAGTTGGTTTAAAGAAAAATATTAGTCACAGAAAGAGAAGGGACAGGGCAGATAAACAACACTGTGAAGGCTGCACCCAATGAGGGAGTCGGGGAAGGAACGAGTCCTTGAGTCAAGGGCTCTGCCCAGGGCCCCTCCTCCTGCCCTATGGTCCTGACCAAGGAAAGAGGGAAGCATCTAGCTCGGGGGATGGGGTCTCCATCACCAGTCCTGGGGGGCCGAGATTTACTCCTGCATGCCTCTCTGCACACACATAGCTCCAGAGCAACACTGAAATCAATTCTATCACGAGAACCACTAAGGGGCTTTGAGAAATGGGGGGAGGTAGGAGACACTAAAAATACAGAAAATGCTTGCGAGAAAGGGCTTGGGGTGAGCGGGTCTGGTTTCGGCTCTTGGCTCTACTGCACACTCACTGTGGCCTCTCTGAGCCCCAATCCCTGTGTCTCGGAGTGGGGTGTAATAAGACCTATCTCTCAGGGCTGCCCGATCCTTAAAGTGCTTAGTCCAGTGCTGGGCACATAGAAAGCCTTTGATAAGCTGGATTGCAATTATTATTATTATTATTACCACCATCATTATTATCATCATTAACGAGTCAGAGATGGAACAAAAGGGAGGTAGGAGCTGAGGAGGACAGACAGGGATTGTGTTTACATGGCAAGAAGTGTTGAATGTTACAAGTTGGGGTGCGGGTGTTGGGGTGGAGAGAGAGAGAGGGAGAGACTGACTGAGAGACATTGAGAAAGGCAGATGGAAACTGGCCCCTCCTAAGTAGGTGATGAATCCCAGTGATATGGGGCAGTGCCAAGTGGGAGGACCTGGGTCCCTGGGAATGGAGAAAGCCACACTTGCTGAGCAGGGATGAGACCTGGGGAGGATGCCCGAGTTCTGCATCCCGAACTGGGACTGAGGGGAGGGCCATGGTGCTGACTGAGGGCTCCTGACCTTGTGCTGACCCCTTCTCCCTCGCCAGTGCTGCCCTGGCCCCTGGGGGAGGCAGGTGGGGAGGGGGG
The DNA here is from genome assembly GCF_000696425.1 of Galeopterus variegatus. Lineage (NCBI taxonomy): Eukaryota > Metazoa > Chordata > Mammalia > Dermoptera > Cynocephalidae > Galeopterus > Galeopterus variegatus. Next base: position 170,252 of record NW_007729852.1, read on the forward strand.
TTTGAAGTGAGCTGGTGCAGTCCCGCCCCTCATGGGAGGCAGTGAGCTCACCCTCAGACACGTGTCCCCTCCAGGGCGGGTAAACAGGATGGATGCCTGGGTCAGCGGCTCCCTCCCTTGGTCTTTCCCTCCCACTCATTCCCTGGGGGTGGGTGGCCCGCCCAGCAGGCTCCGGCCGGCTCCCCTGCTCCACGCCCAGCTTTCTCAGCCAAGAGCAGCTCCAGTGCTCACTGAAATACCCTGAGGACCACCCTCAGGGTCGCGGCCACTTCCTTCCCTGATGTCTGGGGCCCCCCGCTGAGGCTTTTCCCCAGAACCTTAGAACCGCAACCGCAGAACCACGGCTGCCAGTCTCTCTGTGGGCTGGAGGGTGTGGAAGGGCATGAAGGCAGTCACCTTTTGGTGGCAGTGAGCGAGGGGGGAGAGATGAGAGAACAAAGGCCAACTGAAACTGAGAAAGGCCAAGAATGCCTCTCATTCTGGTGTCCCCCAACCCAGGCTGGCTGACACCAAGGGCAGGTCCTGTTCCACTGGGCTTCTCTACCCTCCCATCTTCCTAGGGGTCCTGCCTGTGATTTCTCTCTCCTAAGTGCCCCCACCCCACCACTTGCACGAGACACCAACAATCTATCTCCTCAAATGCCCCTGTCCCCACCCCGCCTGCGCCCCAAATTCCTGGGGTTGGGAAATTGGAACGCTTTTGCATCCATCTCATTCCATTTCTCCCTCCCTCCCTGATGCATGGGCTCCCTCTCTGTTTCAACACAGACCAGACTCACAATTACAGCTTATTACCCTATCAGTGGCAGGACCCTGAGTCATGGGGGGGAGGGACTCCGGGCTGCCCAGCCCTGTCACCTTTTCCCAACCTACAGTATAAGGAGTAGTGACAGGGAGGAGGACTCTGGGAAGGCAGGGGAGTCTGGGAAAGGAGAGAGAAGGCTGCAGACCTATAGGGAGGGAAGAACGAGGCACCAGAAGGAAGAAGAGAAGGGAGAAGGGTGCTCAGAAGAAGAGAAAGGGCAACAAGAAGTAAACTGGGGTGGGGAGAAGACACTCAGGAGAGAGAGAGAGCTGGGCAGAGATGAAGTTACAGGGGTCCCTGGCCTGCCTCCTGCTGGCCCTGTGGCTGGGCAGTGGGGAGGCTGGCCCACTGCTGAGTGGAGGGGAGAGCAGTGGAACAGCTGTTGGGGAGGCCATTGGACATGGGATGGGAGACGCCATCAGCCATGGAGTCAGGCAGGCCATTGGTCAAGGAGTCGGAGAGGGAGCCAGCTCTGGAGCCAGGGAGGCTGTGGGCCCTGGTGTGGCAGATACTCTCGGCCACAGGCTTGGGGAAGCAGCCCACGCTCTTGGAAATACTGGGAGTGAGGCTGGCAGACAGGCTGAGGATATCATTCGACATGGAATAGATGCTGCCCACAGCTCCTGGCAGGGGATGCCTGGCAGCAACGGTGCTTGGGTGAGTGGCTTGGAAGCCAGGGGAGGAAATGGGAGGCTGTGAGCAGCTGGGTTGAGAGTCTTAGGAACAGTTGAACGGCTGAATGGATCTCTTATTTGTGGCTGTCTGGGGCTGTTTCCTTCCATGTTATGTACCCTTCCTCTGCCACCTTGGAGTCTCTCTCTAGATCTTTCTGGTTTGCTCTGGCTCTTCTCTATCTTATGTTGCTTTGCCTTCCCTTCCCCAGTCAGAGTCAGAGAGGGTCACACTGAGTGCAGGCATATTGTTCTTCCAGGGAACCAATGGCCAGCCTCTATCTGGAGGCCATGGCATCTCTGGCTCTCAGGGTAGCCTTGGAGGCCACAGCCAGGGTAATCCTGGAGGTCCAGGGACTCCTTGGGGCCATGGACACCCTGGAAGCTCAGAAGGCAGCTTTGGAGCCAACTCTCAGGGAGGCTCCTGGGGTCAAGGAGGCAATGGAGGGTCATTCAACTCTGGCACCAATGCTCAGGTAAAGTAACCGCCCCAGCCCCGATACCTGCCACCTCCCTCCCTTCAAGCCCACACTCTCATGCCTTCCTTATCCTTCCAGATCCCACACTCAGTCCCACCCTCCTTACAGGGAACTGTGGCCCAGCCTGGTTATGGTTCAGTGAGAGTTGGTGGCCAAAATGCAGAGGTAAGAGGAGGAGTCTGGGGATCAAGAGGGTGTCTGGGTGCATGTGACAGAAAGTGGAGGAGAGACAAAGAGCAAAGGAAGACGGGCAGGGAGGGACTGGGGTAGGAGGGCATCTGGACTGGGAAGAGATGGTGTGGGGAGGAGGCTAGGAAGAGGGGAGGGAAACAAGAAGGGCATGGGGGAGAGACATGTTGGGGGGAAGGAAGCAAGCCACAACCAAGCAGGAGTGGCCTGGCTTGTGGAGATGCCTTTGTCTGAAACCTCTCAACTCACTTGTCCCCTTCCCTCTGCAGTGCACCAACCCCCCACCATCTGGCTCAGGTGGAAGCTCTGGCAATTCTGGGGTAAGAGAAGGGAGGCAACCTGTGGCATTCTGCACTGGGAGGACATGGAGGGACTCTGCTCCCCCTCAGACTGGGCAGGGGATTTGTTCCAGGCACGAAAAGAAGGGGAGGAGGGAGGCAATCTTGATGTTCCTGTCTTTAGACCTGCTCTGGTCTCTTCCTTCCCCTCAGGGAAGTAGCAGCTCACAGTCAGGCAGCAGCGGCAGCGGCAGTGGCAGTGGAGGCAG
>NW_007729852.1:173942-208744 GCF_000696425.1 Galeopterus variegatus
GTGTGTGTGTGTGTGTGTGTGTGTGTGTGTGTGTGTGTGTGTGTGTGTGTGTGTGTGTTTTCAGGGAGTCTGAAGTCCAGCAGCCCGAATCCCAACTCTGACATTCGTTTGCTGAGAGACTTAGAGGAGTGTATTGCCCACCCTTTACCTCTGTTGACCGCTCTCTAAAATGGGGACAGTGAACACCCTGGCCTCACCAGGTGGTTGTGAGACTTCAATGAACACACGCCTGGAAGTGAATAGCACGGCCCTGGCAGGTTGTTAGTGTCCTTACTTTGTGCAATAAAGGAAGGACGAAGCCCTCCAACACCGAAGCGGCCCCATTCGCGCTGGTCGCCGCGAATATCAGTTTCACGTGGGAACCCCGCCCGCCTAGGTTCTCCTCACAAATGCCCCTCCTAAACGCGCGCCCTTCTCGCCCCGCTCCGGCTCGCGGCTTCGTCCCACCCCTGCTTCTACCCTTTCCACCGCGGGCCGGAGGCGCACAGCCCACCCAGCCCTGGGGGCGGAGAGTCCCTGTCCCTTCCACCATCGCCAAAGAAACCCCTTTGCCAGCCAACTAGGGTGGGTAGGGAGGGTGCGCTTGGAGGGAGGGAGAGAAGCAGCTCCTAAGGCAGGCGAGTGGCGGCCCCACCCCTGACACTAACTGATGCGCACGCTGGTGGCAGGCGGGGCTCGGGAGGTAGCGAGCGCCCTGTGTGTGTGTGTGGGGGGGGTGTGTCCCCTGACCGCCCTTTCTTCCCTTCCCCGGGATCACTCCGCCGCCTCCCTCACCCGGGCATGGCTGTCGCAGCAGCTGGACAACGGTGACATTGGTGAGGACGATGTCGCGTTTCGACATGGCCTCTTAAGGTATCACGGCCTAGCCGCCCCGGGACCGGCCGCGATGTTACTGAGGTGGGGCGCCAGGGCTAGTGGGTCTGGAGCTTCTTGTCGTGACGTCACACTGCCCGGTGACGTCACAGAGGAGGCGGTGCGAAGGCTGGAGACCCGCGGCCACAGCCGCCCCATCCCAGTGGAGGAGTTTGGCGACAGCACGCTGTGCACCACCGTTCCACCACCTACTGGTGTCTGGAATGGAATCCAACTTTTTACACTGGTTCTCAAAGCCCTTTTCTTTCGTCTCTCTCTCTCTCCTTTGGCTCTGGCTCCGTGCTGTTCCTTGACTTCTCTGGATAGTTACTGTTTCCTCATGTCTGGAAAGCCACACCCAGGCCTCCCTTGGCTGTCTCTGGTTTGCGTCAGGTGATACCCTTTAAAAGAAGCCCTTCTGAACTCCCCGTCTAGTTTCCTGCTTTCTCACTGTCTGCCGTCACTCCCAGCCCCTCAGTCTCTGCCCACCTTCTAGGAAGTCTTGTCTGATTTCCGCATCCTGAGTTGCATGTTGCAATGTGCAAAACTACTCTAGGGCTACACTCTCTCTGCTTTTATTTCCCTCATAGCATATGTCTCTCTAAAAAATCATCTTATTTGTATTTTTTGCCAATTGTTTCTGCCCGCTAGACTGTAAACTCTGGGAGGGCAGGGACCTTGTCTATCATTGTCACTTCTGTATCCCCATTGACTAGAAGAGTGTTTGGCGCTTAGAAAATGTTTGTTCGATAAATAATATCTAAATGAATAAATGAATGTCTCCTTGTCAGGTTTCTTCTGATCCACAGTCTTAAAGTAACCTCCAAGTCATATCCTCTCATAGCACCCTGTTCTTTTCCTTGCAGCTTTTCATGTAGTTTGTCATGAAAACCCCATCTAGTTATTGGTTTACTTGTTTGATGTCTTCCCCACTGGGTTCTAAGCCCCCACAGGGCATGTATTCTTGTCTGTTTTGTTCACCACTGTGGCTCCAGCACCTAGAACAGTGCCTGGCACAAAGCGGACTTTCAATAAATGGAGAACAAATGGACAAATGGCTCCCTCCCCTAAAGCACTGGGAGTGGGGGCTTGCTTGCACATTAGTGACTCACTGGCAGGCACCTTTACCTGCACGGCTGGTTGACACGCAGCTGTGACCAAGATTTAGGAGGTGTGGGGGGTTGCAACAGGAAGGAGTCACCACCCCAGAGAGAGGAGTGGAAGGAAGAAGGGGCAGAATGACATAACCTCTTCCTTCCCCAAATCTCCACGGGAACTCGGTTTGCCAAGCACCTGCCATGGGATGGGGGGAGGGTGAGGCTCTCCTGCTTGGAAGGCTTGGGAGAGGTGGAACTGAAAGTCAATTGAGTGTACAAATGAGAAGATTTCAATGAACCAAGACCCAAAAACATGATAAATTAAACAAGGGGAACAAACTTTTAACATGTACAATCAAGGAGGAAAAATAACATAGCACAAACAAAAGCAGGATTGAAAAGGGATCTATTTTGTGCAATTTTACAATAATGGATTTGAAAATCTACATGCAACTAAACTTTTTCTTAAAAAATGTAAATAATCAAAACTGGTGCAAGAAGAAATGACAACCCTGACTAGGCCAATAACAAGGAAGAAACAGAAAGACTTAAGATATATCCTCCCCAAAGCTGATTCAAATCCAGACAATTTATGGGCAAGATCTGCCAAAGCATTTGGGAACAAATATTTCCAGGAAGGAAGGAAGGAGGGAAGGAAGGAAGGAGGGGAGAAAGGAAAGAAGGAAGGACAATCATATGTTGAACTTTCAGAAGGAGAGAACAAATAAGGATATTAGAGATGGGGGGAGGGAGGAAGGGGAGTTGGGGAGTGATAGGTCGGGTAAGGGGCATAAAGAAATGTTACGATTTGTAATAATGAATATGCTAATAAAAAGTATTTTCCTTTCTATATTAATTGTTGCAGATCCTTACCAGAGCTGGAAGCTCAGTTAGAATCTGGGTAGGGCGCTTGGTCTGAAACTCTTTGGATGGGCAAGCACACTGTGTGGACTTACACTGCATAGGTCTTTGGAATGCTTTTCGGGGAGGGCTGTGATGGCTCAGCTATGAAACTTCATTGATTCACTCGAGGAAAGCAGCACAACCATGTTTCCAAAACCAGCAGAGGATGGTCTAAGAAAGGACAACTATAGGCCAATCTTAGTTATGGAGACTGACACCCAAGTTCTGAATCAAATAGTCACAAATGGGAATGGAGAGATGAGGAAAGGGATTGAGGCTGGCAGAAGATGGAAGGATGGGGCACAGAGAGGGCAGAAAAGAAAAGGTGGAGTACGTTTCAAAAGGAGAACCCTGCCTCGCAATCTCAGGGTGGGCTGAGATTCTGAAGCTCATCACCCACCCTTTCCCACCCAACAGTCTCCTGGCATGGGAAACTCTATCATTTAGGACAAGGGCAGAAAAGCCACACCTGAGGTTGCCCAGGGATTTGGCTTTGTCCCTGGAGCATGAAACTGGGAAACAGATTTGATGAGCTCAAGCTTGTAGAGGTGGCACAATTAGTCACCCTCTACAGGCAGAGCCTAGAGAAGGCAGAAGCTCCTGGGTCTCTGGCCTGGTTCTGGGTGGGGTCAAGTGTCCAGGACCTGGGGTAGAACCCTGGGTCCTCTGAGGGGAGTGGGCCTTGACACCCTTGTTTGAGCAAAGTCTGAAAACACGTGCAGATTCTCACCACACCTGGTCACCCACACACATAACTCTGCCACCCCCACTCACTCACACCCTGTACATTCCTTCCTGCCTGCCTTCCCACCAGCAGTCCCACCTCCACTCCCACTCTCAATCTCTTCCCTTGTCACCAAAACCCAAATATCTTTCACCCCTGCACCCAACTGTACCCACCCACCGGCTTGAATCTTCTGGTCTCAGCCACCCTTCAAACTAGCTCCCAGATAGATATGCTGCTGCAGACCTACCAATGCCTGTCATTCTTATGCCCCTCTTCACATTTTAGGCCAGACTCTCAGCTATTTCTCCCTCCAGTCTGAGCCAGTATGTCAAACTTGGGGCTTCAGGTGGAACTTAGGAGGCCCCAGGGGGAGGGGAGCAGGAAGGATGAGCTTCTGGCCCCCAGCCGAGGTTTTGGATGACAGTCTCCTGCTGCCTCCGGTCTTTGGCCCCTCCCCGTGGCTGCCTCAACCGGCTTTTCAGGAGACACTGCGTCCTGTCCCAGCTCATAGCAATCAGCCCCCTGCCCTTGCCCAAGGGCTGGGAGGCAGGAAACCTGGGTTCTGTAATGAGAATGTGATCCTGGCTCCAAAATCGGCAGCCCTCCCCAAGGGACCCTATGCTGCTCTGGGGACCCAAGCACCCTTCCCTCCAGCACCCTATGAGAGTCAGGCTCAGGCTTGGACTCTCTTCCCCTGGCTTCTTCTAATCCACCAATTTGTTCAATCTGTAAATATTTACAGAGCCCCAGGCAATGTTCTAGAAGCTGAGGTAAACAGTGACCAACATAGACAAAGGCCCTGTTCTTTGGAAGTTTACGATCTGATAGATGAGACAGACAATAAAAAATAAAGGTAATTCGGGATCACAGTAAGTGCTATAAAAACAAAAGGATGCTATTACAGAGTATAACTGTAATACCATGTTATGGTTGGGGTGGTCAGGGAAGGGTTTTTTGAGAAGTTGGCATTTGAGCCAAGTACAGAGTGAGGATTCTGTCCTGCAAGTATAGAGTGGGTTCTGCATTCCAGGTAGAGAGAAGGGCAGGTGCAAAGGCCATGAGGCAGGAATGGGCTCGGTGTGTTTGAAGAATGGTGAGAAGGCCTGTGTGGCTGGAGCATAGTAAGCAAGGGGGGTGGTCCACAAGAACAAGGTTGAAGACCCCCTCAGCTCCCCTAGAGTTCTCCCCTCCTCCCAACTGTGCCTCCCATCTTTCTAGACTCTCACTGCAGAGGAAGCTGGATGCTTAGATTCCTGAGAGAAGTGAGGAGTGAGTCCCAGGGATGGAGGGTGATTGAAGGTGGGTTTAAGACAGAGGAGGCCTGGGTAGTGGGTAAGGAATGAGACAGGAGGTGGTTGGAAGGGCAGACACCCATCTCTGGGATGGAGGGCCTGAGCTGGGCAAGGAGCGAAGATGCCAGGGTTTTTCTCCATTTATGACTCACGTTCTCTTCCTCCTCCTCTTCATTGCTCAACCCCAAATCTCCCTGGGAAATACCTCCTTGACTAGGGACCAAGTCAGTGCCTCACAGGGGTAATTGAGTCATGGGGGGTGGAGAAGAGGGCGGGAGGGAGAGGATAAATAGCAGCCTTGCTTCCCTGGCTCCTCTCTGCATCCTCCCCACCTTCCCAACAATATGCATCTTGCCAGTTTGGTCAGCTCTTGCTCCCTCCTACTGCTGTTGGGGGCCCTGCCTGGATGGGCAGCCAGCGATGACCCCATTGAGAAGGTCATTGAAGGGATCAACCAAGGGCTGAGCAAAGCAGAGAGAGAGGTGGGCAAGGCCCTGGAAGGCATCAATAATGGAATCACTCAAGCTGGAAGGGAAGTGGAGAAAGTTTTTAATGGACTTAGCAGCATGGCCGGCAAGGAGTTGGACAAGGGCGTCCACGGGCTCAACAACGGCTTGGACAAGGTAGCCTATGGGATCAACAATGGTGCTGAACAAGCAGGAAAGGAAGCAGAGAAGTTTATCCATGGGGCCAACAACGCTGCTGGACAGGTTGGGAAGGAGGCAGACAAAGTGATCCATCATGGGGTCAACCAGGCAGGAAATGAAGCAGGAAGGTTTGGCCAGGGGATCCACCATGCCGCAGGGCAGGCTGGGAATGAGGCTGGGAGGTTTGGCCAGGGAGCCCATCATGGGGTCAATGAGGCCTGGAAGGAGGCAGAGAAGTTTGGTCAGGGGGTCCACCATGCTGCTGGTCAGGCTGGGAAAGAGGGAGACAAAGTGATTCAAGGGGTCCATCATGGGATTAATCAGGCTGGAAAGGAGGTAGACAAGTTTGGTCAGGCGGTCCACCATGCTGCTGGTCAGGCTGGGAAGGAGGTAGACAAGTTTGGCCAGGGCGTCCACCATGCTGCTGGTCAGGCTGGGAAAGAGGGAGACAAAGTGATTCAAGGGGTCCATCATGGGGTTAATCAGGCTGGAAAGGAGGTAGACAAGTTTGGTCAGGCGGTCCACCATGCTGCTGGTCAGGCTGGGAAGGAGGTAGACAAGTTTGGCCAGGGCGTCCACCATGCTGCTGGTCAGGCTGGGAAAGAGGGAGACAAAGTGATTCAAGGGGTCCATCATGGGGTTAATCAGGCTGGAAAGGAGGTAGACAAGTTTGGTCAGGCGGTCCACCATGCTGCTGGTCAGGCTGGGAAGGAGGTAGACAAGTTTGGCCAGGCAGTCCACCATGCTGCTGGTCAGGCTGGGAAAGAGGGAGACAAAGTGATTCAAGGGGTCCATCATGGGGTTAATCAGGCTGGAAAGGAGGTAGACAAGTTTGGTCAGGCGGTCCACCATGCTGCTGGTCAGGCTGGGAAGGAGGTAGACAAGTTTGGCCAGGCAGTCCACCATGCTGCTGGTCAGGCTGGGAAAGAGGTAGACAAGTTTGGTCAGGGGATCCACCATGCCTTGGGGCAGGCTGGGAATGAGGCTGGGAGGTTTGGCCAAGGGGCCCACCATGGGGTTAATGAGGCCTGGAAGGAGGCAGAGAAGTTTGGTCAGGGGGTCCACCATGCTGCTGGTCAGGCTGGGAAAGAAGGGGACACAGTAGTCCAAGGGGTCTATCATGGAGTTAACCAGGCTGGGAAGGAATTGGAGCAGTTTGGCCAGGGGGCCCACCATGGGGTTAACGAGGCCTGGAAAGAGGCAGAGAAGTTTGGTCAGGGGGTCCACTATGCTGCTGGTCAGGCTGGGAAAGAGGGAGACAAAGTGATTCAAGGGGTCCATCATGGAGTTAACCAGGCTGGGAAGGAATTGGAGCAGTTTGGCCAGGGGGCCCACCATGGGGTTAACGAGGCCTGGAAAGAGGCAGAGAAGTTTGGTCAGGGGGTCCACTATGCTGCTGGTCAGGCTGGGAAAGAGGGAGACAAAGTGATTCAAGGGGTCCATCATGGAGTTAACCAGGCTGGGAAGGAATTGGAGCAGTTTGGCCAGGGGGCCCACCATGGGGTTAACGAGGCCTGGAAAGAGGCAGAGAAGTTTGGTCAGGGGGTCCACTATGCTGCTGGTCAGGCTGGGAAAGAGGGAGACAAAGTGATTCAAGGGGTCCATCATGGAGTTAACCAGGCTGGGAAGGAATTGGAGCAGTTTGGCCAGGGGGCCCACCATGGGGTTAACGAGGCCTGGAAAGAGGCAGAGAAGTTTGGTCAGGGGGTCCACTATGCTGCTGGTCAGGCTGGGAAAGAGGGAGACAAAGTGATTCAAGGGGTCCATCATGGAGTTAACCAGGCTGGGAAGGAATTGGAGCAGTTTGGCCAGGGGGCCCACCATGGGGTTAACGAGGCCTGGAAAGAGGCAGAGAAGTTTGGTCAGGGGGTCCACTATGCTGCTGGTCAGGCTGGGAAAGAGGGAGACAAAGTGATTCAAGGGGTCCATCATGGAGTTAACCAGGCTGGGAAGGAATTGGAGCAGTTTGGCCAGGGGGCCCACCATGGGGTTAACGAGGCCTGGAAAGAGGCAGAGAAGTTTGGTCAGGGGGTCCACTATGCTGCTGGTCAGGCTGGGAAAGAGGGAGACAAAGTGATTCAAGGGGTCCATCATGGAGTTAATCAGGCTGGGAAGGAGGTAGACAAGTTTGGCCAGGGAGTCCACCATGCTGCTGGTCAGGCTGGGAAGGAGGGAGACAAAGCGGTCCAAGGGGTCCATCATGGAGTTAACCAGGCTGGGAAGGAGGTGGAGAAGTTTGGCCAGGAAGTTCACCATGCCGTTGAACAGGCCGGAAAGGAAGCAGACAAAGTGGTCCAAGATGTCCACAATGGGGTCAACCAGGCCGGGAAGGAGGCAGAGAAACTTGGCCATGGGGTCCACCAAGCTGCTGGCCAGGCTGGAAAGGAAGCGGAGAAACTTGGCCAAGGTGTCCACCATGCTGCTGGCCAGGCCGGGAAGGAGGTGGACGGGTTGCAGCAGAATATTCATAATGGGGTCAACCAAGCCAGCAAGGAGGCCAACAAGCCGCTGAATGTAGGTGAACAGGGGTGGGGAAACTGGGGAGAAGGGGGCTGGGGGAGGGAGAAGATAAACCCTTGGGAAATCTGGGGAGCCCATATAGCCTTCATTTGGTGAAAGAAGCTCAGGCAGCTATATAATTGTTCCCCTTCCTCCTTCTCTATCTCCCTTACAAAGGAGCTGGTGGTCAGATGGTCAGATCGATTAAGCCATTTTATCTGTAAAGCCTCATATCAGGCATGTGGAAAGGACCCATTTCTACTTTTAGGGAGCTACCCTCCTTTAAGGGGATCTAAAGTAAGGAACATGAAGCCTCTCCTGGGGAGCAGGAAACAGTTACTGAGGTGAAGATCTATTACGGTGCAAAGAGCATGAGTATTGAGAAAACCCAGAGTATAAGCCCCATTCCGTTAAATAGCCCTGTCTATTGGAGATAAGCCCTATCCAGCTCAATCTTCATAACAAATCTCTGAGGTAGTCAGGATGAGGATGCTGACCCCTGATTCTCAGATAAGAAAACTGAGGCTCAGAAAGGTTAAGGGGATATTCCAAAGTCATGTGGCTAATGCCCAGTTTTGGCAAATTGCAGATGAGGGTTCTTTCTCTTCCTCTACACTGCCCGATCAGGGGAGGCCTTCTGGAGGATTTCTCTCACCCATTTATGTAGAGGGAACAGACATTGGAGGCCAGGCAAGCAGCGCCATTCACAACAGAGCAGGCGCCAAGCGGGGAGCTTGTGGAATAGCGGAAGGCTGACTCCTGTATGCCTCAGGTCCCCATTCTCTCATCTCCACGAGGAGTTGTTGGGCTCAGCAAGATGCGACACTATATTGAGGACTGGTCCAGAAACACATCTGCTGCCATGCAGGGAGCCTGGGCTGGGTGGGTGGGGAGTAAGGGACTGTGTAGAAGAGTGCATGGGAGGCGAGAGGGCCCTGAGTTAGACTGCAGTATCCGCTGAGTAAAGGCCAGGAGAGGGTAGCTTGTTATGGAAGCTGAGGCTGCCAACAGCAGCTTGGGGGTAGAGTTCTGATGGGGAGGCTCTGCTGAGTGTCTGGGGATAGGATTAAGGACATGGATCAACCTGAGTTAGGCATAAGGCTAGGTCGTGTGTAGAAGGGCAGGATTTGAGGTCAGGGCTGAGATTAAACTATGGTTCTGGTATTCATGCGGGTTCTCTAGGTTCTCTTTCCAGTCAGGCCCCATCTTAGTGACTGACAGCATTTCATTAACTAAAATAAAAGGGAGTTTGGGGAAGACTAGTCAGGGGGAGGCAGATATCCTTCCTGGCTTTTCTTCCCATCTCTCACAGAATTCCCACAGCAACATGGACTTTGGGTTTTCTTTCTAGCAGGGGGTTAAGGTTGTGCCCCCCACCCCCGTCCCAGTTACCCTATGGGGAGCAGGTCACAGGGGAACCTGGGGGACTCTCAAGAGTGAAGGGGTTATAATGAAGGTCTGATCTTGTCCACAGGCTGGTCATCAAGGCGGAGCTACCGGCCAGCACGGAGGGGCCGCAACCACCACATTGACATCTGGAGTAAGTCTCCCCAGCGCAGCCTGGACTCGGAGGTGGGGGAGTGGAGGCCACTTGGAGGTCCCCTAGGATGGTGGTGGGACGGGTCCTGGCAACTGACCTTTTGTCCTTGAATTCCAGGCCTCGGTCAACAAGCCCTTCATCAACTTTTCAGCTCTGTGGAGGGTAAGTTCCCACATGGTTTCTCTTTTCAGCTGTGTCTTGAGATCTGCTCTTACGCCGCCCTTCCTACTGCCCGTTCACAGACCGCTTCCCTGGGGCAGACTCTCAGCCTTTGCAGAGACCACCCAGCCCACTTTCCCAGCTCTGGTCTTCCCTTTCTCCACCTGCTCTCTGCCCTTCGCACCCCGCTCTCATCTTTTGGGTGCATTTCATTCCCACTGAGGCAAATGCAAGCTGGCAGAAAAGACCTCGAGGTGCACTTGTGCATCTGGGAGCCAAGGAGGGAGGGGCTGCTGAAACCATCATCTCTCCTTGTCACTTGCCAGCTGGCTTCCCTCCCTACCCCACCCTACTGTGAATACCTCTGCTACTCTGCCCCTGCTGCCTCGCGTCAGTGTGCCTGTTAGTGGGAACTTGTGGCTCTGTCCTTTCTCTAGTTGAGAGTCCCCCCATCTCCCCCCAACCCAGTGTAAAGACTCCTGTGGAATCCTGGTCCTCACTGTGGGCCCAAAGTCAAGTCCTGGCTCTCTGTTTTGCATTTAGTATATCCACTGCCTGAGACTGGGGCACAGGGGTGAGGGTGTGTAACAGCCGAAAGGCACACCCTTGTTTATCCTTGGACTATGGGGGTGGCAGAGGATCCTCTGAGGTAAAGCAGACAAGGCTTCTTGGTTTCTGCAAAGGCTCCCAGCACCTCTCCCTGGGAGGGCTGGCTCCCTTTTCCTCCTAAATCTAGATGTCTCCTTCCTTAAGATATTCCCCAGAACATAAACAATTCTTGGGCCATCGCAGTCTCCCTCTCACTTCTCAAAAGGGAGTTGGGAGCAGAGGCTTCCTCATGACTGTATACCCTGCATTCACTCCCTCTCTCCTTCTCTCTTCCAGAGCGTCGCCAACATCATGCCCTAAACTGATGCCCTGGCTTGCAGAGCAGGCTAATGTTCCTGTTGTCACATCAGCTGAAATTACCTGGAGGAGCTGGGGATGGGGGGATAGGTTTATGGGGTCCCTTAAGGGGGCTGCACTGAGAGTTGTGAATAAATGTGACACACTGTGCTCTCTCATCATGGTCCACTGTGCTCCCTAAGGAGGGATGGGCAGTGGGTGGTGTGGGATGAAGGGGAGAGACTTGTCTTTTCTTGTTACTTTGCTGAAGGAGCTGGGGGTCTGATGCACAGGATGGGCTGAGCTGGAGATTTCAGTTTGATCAGTCCTAAGAGGGCAGTTAGGGACAAGCCATGCTTTGCTAGTATGCAGAGTTACTGCTGGGAGCTGGGAAGAGCACCCATGAAGGGAAAGCCACTGCAGGCCAATGGTGGGGACAGAATACCAGAGAGAGAATGGAGAGAGCCTAGGTGGAGCCCAAGGGGGTAGCATCATCACTGGGGGTGTGGTGCCAAAGGAATAACAATAGTAACTTGTCTTTACTGTGCAATTAAGACATGTCAGGCTCCCTGCAGGGCACTTTACATGCATGACATCACCGAATCCTCCCAACCACCCATTAGGTCAGAGGTACTGTTATCGTTCCCATTTTATAGAGGAGCATGTGTTGGCTTGCACAACTTAAGAAACAGGACCAAGTTTACATAGTAAGTGGAGATATTCTGTAGCCTAAGAGCTTCAGAGGTATTCTGGAAACACAGCGGTCTTTTTCTGTAGGCATCTGTAGGTAGAGAGAATCAGTGAATAAGAAGGGAGGAAAGAGATACACGTGAGAGATCCTCTCATGGGAAGGAGAAGGCAGGACGATAGAAGTTTCTGGTGGAAGACACATTGATGACAGGAGGGAGGACCTCTTTACCAAAGACATGAATGGAGACACAGAAGGCCCAGTTTTCAGATCTGTGCTCCACTTGAAGCCCAGAGGAATAATGACAGCAACTATTACATACTGAACATTTACTAGAGTCCCGGTACTATGCAAAAAGCTATTCATATTCTGTAACCATTTAATTCTCCCACAACCTAAAAGCAGAAGTCCTCTTATTATCCCCATTGTATGGATGAGGAAACTGAGGCTCAGAGGGGCAAGGGCACTTGCAGGGTAACCTATGAGAAAGCAGCAGGCCTGGATCTGGTTGCCTGTCTATTGCCAGAACCTTACCTCTCACAGTTGCCTGTAAAATCTCTGTAACACCTCCCAAGCACTGGCCTCGGAGACCTGCCTTCCAATCAGGAATAGGTGCCTGTAGGCAGCTTATTCCCCCTGTAGGGGCCACAATTTCCTCCTTTATAAAGGGTGGCGAGGTGTCTGAAGGGAAGGATACAGTCATTGCTTCAGATCCAAAATTCCATCAATCGTGAGACCAAAAATAAAAGACAGTGTTCTTGCCCTTGGGGGATTTACAGTATTCCTGGGAGACAAGGTGTATAAACAGAATATGCAAACAAAAACAAAGCAATGCATCAATAAGAACTCAATGACACACCAGGGAGGGGAGGGACCTGCGTTTGCACAAGGTGATGTTCCTGACACTTTATATTCAGTGCATTTTTCCTTATTTTGTAGAATACATCATTTTATTACACATGTTCCTTTCCTCCTCATGCAGTATTTCATTTTGAAGATATTTCAAGCTTACCAAAAGGATGAAAGAATTTTACAGTGAACACTTGCATTCTCTCCACTGAGATTCCACCATTAATGTTGCTACACGTGCATTATCACATGTCTATCTATGGCTAATATCCAGCCTCCTGTCAGTACACCTCTGATGCATTTCCGAGTAAACTGCGGACATCTGTTTGCTGCACTTTAGTTAACATAACTATTCATTCATATCAGGTATTTACTAAGGGTCTACTCTCACTGGACATCACTTCATATGTACTGGAGGAGTCGCTACTTGAAGGAATCCTACAGTGGCTGTTTTTGAAAAGGAAATATTCAAGGGAATCATACTTTTATAAAGTAAACATTTTAATTGACTTTATTTTTATGCACAGTTTCTTGCTGGGTTTGCTTGGATGGGGGTCCTGCTGGTACCAAAGAGATATGGGATCATCAATATGCACCGAGGACCAATCCTGGGAGGCTTCTGGAAAAGGAGAGCTTTGAGAGGGTTTTGAAGGGTAAAAGAGGCACAGCTCTCTCCTGCCTGGAGGCATTGTCTACTGTTCCCTCTACTAGGAATATTCTCCATGGCTCTCTGTCCCCCATGCTGGCTCTTCCTCTCCCTTTAGGTCTCAGCTACCTTGACCATCTAACCTGAACAACAGTCTACCCTCATCATTATCTCTCATCCACCCTGATCTTGTCCTTCAAACTGCTTATGACAATTTGTAATTATATTGCAAATATTACTTCTTTAATATCCACTTACTCCTAGACTAAGAGGTTCAAGAGGTGAGGTCGAGGCCAGGCACAAATGTCAGGCAACTAGCAGAGGGGAGGCCACTGCCTGAGCAGACTTGAGAAAGGTTGTGGAATAAGTGTGAGCAAGAAATATGCTGCTTTGCCTGAGATGGGTGGAGCTAGGCCAGGGAGTAACAAACAGAGGAAGGGCCAGTTTCTGCAGATGCTGAAGAACAGGGAGTTTGGGTGGGACTTTCACAGCCATCTTTTACTGGATGCTTACCGGGTCTGTGCCAAGCACTTACAGACATGATTCATTCCATCTTCACAACCACCCCATGGGGCAGGTACCATGATTATGCCCCTTACAGAAGAGGAAGACAAAGCTCCAGGAAGGGAGAGAGTTGCCTGCGGCCACCCAGCTAGTGAGAGGTGATGGCAGGGCTCCAATTCCCTGCTGGTAATCTCTGCTAGGAGGTGCTATGTGTCCCTGTGACCCTCAGGAAGGGGAAAGGGCTATTCAACATAAGTCCTCTTTAAAAATAAACCTCTGCATTCGGTCCTTTCAGGACGTGTGGATGGGCGGGTGTGTGTCTCAAGATAAAACAACTGCCAAGAAAGCATTTCAACAGTAGCAACACATCCAACTCTACCAAGAACATATACCAAGTGCTCTTGTGCACCAGGCACTTTTCTAGGCTCTTTACATGTGTTCCATCAGTGAATCTTCACATTTCCCCTCTTTACAGATGAAGAAACTCTTTACAGATGGGTTAAGATCACGGTTAGTAAGTGACGGAGCTAGGATTTGAACTTAGGCTCCAGAATAGGTACTATAGTTGAGATGAGCCTGCAGATGCCAGTTTGAGGCCCTAGGACCCCAGAGAAGGGAGCAGAGACATCACCCAAGGCCTTCTCTTCCCACTATACTTGAGTCCAGCCATTCCCTCCCTGAAGCTTTCTCCCACATCTCTATACTCCCCAATTCCCCCAGTCTGTTCTCTAGAGGAATCCCGTTAGTACCTGCACCAGCTCAGAGTCCTCAGTTGGTTCCACCTCATTCACAGTAAGAGTTGAAGACCTCATAATTGTTCCCAAGGCCCCAGGATCTGGCCTCCTGTTTCCCCCCTGCTCCAGCCACCGTGGTCCTCAGATACACCTAGCAGGCTCCTGTCTCACAGCCTTTGCACTCTTCCCCTGGTTGGAATACTCTATCCCCAGATACCCTCACGGCTTGCTCTCTCACTTCCTTCAGGTCTCAGCTCATAGGTCACATCTCAAAGAGTCCCTTCCTGACCACCCTATTTAAAATTCCTCCCCTCGTCTCTATTCCCTCACCCCACATAGTGCTCTTTACCTCCTGACGTGCTCTTTGTCAAGCTTCCCCTGCAGTGAAGGAGAGCTCCCCAAGGAGAATGATTTTGCTGACCTTGTTCCATGCTGTGTCCCCAGTGCCTGGAATAGGCGTGGCACGGAGTAAGCTGTTGAGCGGATGAAGTAGTGAATTAGAGAGAAAAGCGGAAACCAGAGAGCCTTCGACATGACATGGGCATGTCAGATTTGCGGACGCTATTATGTACAAGAACACGGAGGCACGGTGACGTAGGAGAAAACGCTGTTTGGAGTGAGACAACCTGAGTCAAATTTTGACAGCTCCATTTTACCATGATCTTTTCACATATGATCTTGCGTGTGAGGTTTAACCACTCTGGGACTCAGCTACCTCATCTGTAAAATGGGAATAACATTGACCTCGAGGTTATAGTGAGGATAAAACAAAGCCATGTATGTGAAAACACCTAATATTCTACTTGGTTCACAATAGGTATTTAATAAATATGCCTTCAGACTGACCTGAGGTGGCTCCACAGGCCCAGACATATCTGAGGGCAGTTTTTTCCAGAAGGTAGAACACGGGATCTGGTGGCATGGGAGAATTTAGGCGGTTCACGGACATGGCTTTGAATAACTCTGAATCACACAGTGAGAAACTTACTCTCTTCTCCATTCTCTCTTAAGCTTTCTGATTATGTTAAAGAGAAAGACTTGCTTTCCAAGCTTGTGTGCCTGAACACCTCTCTCCTACTTGCTAATCTTCCTTTTTAACAAAGAGGGTACAGGGGCTGCAGCCAGCTTAATGTAATACGCTTGTTTGCTTCTCACTATATTTTTCCAGTACTTTTTATTTACAGGCAAGTGATCCTAGCCTTCCACTTACAGTAGTGATATAAAGTATCCTCTTAAAATATTAAGTAAGAAAGTAAGTTGGTTTAAAGAAAAATATTAGTCACAGAAAGAGAAGGGACAGGGCAGATAAACAACACTGTGAAGGCTGCACCCAATGAGGGAGTCGGGGAAGGAACGAGTCCTTGAGTCAAGGGCTCTGCCCAGGGCCCCTCCTCCTGCCCTATGGTCCTGACCAAGGAAAGAGGGAAGCATCTAGCTCGGGGGATGGGGTCTCCATCACCAGTCCTGGGGGGCCGAGATTTACTCCTGCATGCCTCTCTGCACACACATAGCTCCAGAGCAACACTGAAATCAATTCTATCACGAGAACCACTAAGGGGCTTTGAGAAATGGGGGGAGGTAGGAGACACTAAAAATACAGAAAATGCTTGCGAGAAAGGGCTTGGGGTGAGCGGGTCTGGTTTCGGCTCTTGGCTCTACTGCACACTCACTGTGGCCTCTCTGAGCCCCAATCCCTGTGTCTCGGAGTGGGGTGTAATAAGACCTATCTCTCAGGGCTGCCCGATCCTTAAAGTGCTTAGTCCAGTGCTGGGCACATAGAAAGCCTTTGATAAGCTGGATTGCAATTATTATTATTATTATTACCACCATCATTATTATCATCATTAACGAGTCAGAGATGGAACAAAAGGGAGGTAGGAGCTGAGGAGGACAGACAGGGATTGTGTTTACATGGCAAGAAGTGTTGAATGTTACAAGTTGGGGTGCGGGTGTTGGGGTGGAGAGAGAGAGGGAGAGACTGACTGAGAGACATTGAGAAAGGCAGATGGAAACTGGCCCCTCCTAAGTAGGTGATGAATCCCAGTGATATGGGGCAGTGCCAAGTGGGAGGACCTGGGTCCCTGGGAATGGAGAAAGCCACACTTGCTGAGCAGGGATGAGACCTGGGGAGGATGCCCGAGTTCTGCATCCCGAACTGGGACTGAGGGGAGGGCCATGGTGCTGACTGAGGGCTCCTGACCTTGTGCTGACCCCTTCTCCCTCGCTAGTGCTGCCCTGGCCCCTGGGGGAGGCAGGTGGGGAGGGGGGTTTGAAGTGAGCTGGTGCAGTCCCGCCCCTCATGGGAGGCAGTGAGCTCACCCTCAGACACGTGTCCCCTCCAGGGCGGGTAAACAGGATGGATGCCTGGGTCAGCGGCTCCCTCCCTTGGTCTTTCCCTCCCACTCATTCCCTGGGGGTGGGTGGCCCGCCCAGCAGGCTCCGGCCGGCTCCCCTGCTCCACGCCCAGCTTTCTCAGCCAAGAGCAGCTCCAGTGCTCACTGAAATACCCTGAGGACCACCCTCAGGGTCGCGGCCACTTCCTTCCCTGATGTCTGGGGCCCCCCGCTGAGGCTTTTCCCCAGAACCTTAGAACCGCAACCGCAGAACCACGGCTGCCAGTCTCTCTGTGGGCTGGAGGGTGTGGAAGGGCATGAAGGCAGTCACCTTTTGGTGGCAGTGAGCGAGGGGGGAGAGATGAGAGAACAAAGGCCAACTGAAACTGAGAAAGGCCAAGAATGCCTCTCATTCTGGTGTCCCCCAACCCAGGCTGGCTGACACCAAGGGCAGGTCCTGTTCCACTGGGCTTCTCTACCCTCCCATCTTCCTAGGGGTCCTGCCTGTGATTTCTCTCTCCTAAGTGCCCCCACCCCACCACTTGCACGAGACACCAACAATCTATCTCCTCAAATGCCCCTGTCCCCACCCCGCCTGCGCCCCAAATTCCTGGGGTTGGGAAATTGGAACGCTTTTGCATCCATCTCATTCCATTTCTCCCTCCCTCCCTGATGCATGGGCTCCCTCTCTGTTTCAACACAGACCAGACTCACAATTACAGCTTATTACCCTATCAGTGGCAGGACCCTGAGTCATGGGGGGGAGGGACTCCGGGCTGCCCAGCCCTGTCACCTTTTCCCAACCTACAGTATAAGGAGTAGTGACAGGGAGGAGGACTCTGGGAAGGCAGGGGAGTCTGGGAAAGGAGAGAGAAGGCTGCAGACCTATAGGGAGGGAAGAACGAGGCACCAGAAGGAAGAAGAGAAGGGAGAAGGGTGCTCAGAAGAAGAGAAAGGGCAACAAGAAGTAAACTGGGGTGGGGAGAAGACACTCAGGAGAGAGAGAGAGCTGGGCAGAGATGAAGTTACAGGGGTCCCTGGCCTGCCTCCTGCTGGCCCTGTGGCTGGGCAGTGGGGAGGCTGGCCCACTGCTGAGTGGAGGGGAGAGCAGTGGAACAGCTGTTGGGGAGGCCATTGGACATGGGATGGGAGACGCCATCAGCCATGGAGTCAGGCAGGCCATTGGTCAAGGAGTCGGAGAGGGAGCCAGCTCTGGAGCCAGGGAGGCTGTGGGCCCTGGTGTGGCAGATACTCTCGGCCACAGGCTTGGGGAAGCAGCCCACGCTCTTGGAAATACTGGGAGTGAGGCTGGCAGACAGGCTGAGGATATCATTCGACATGGAATAGATGCTGCCCACAGCTCCTGGCAGGGGATGCCTGGCAGCAACGGTGCTTGGGTGAGTGGCTTGGAAGCCAGGGGAGGAAATGGGAGGCTGTGAGCAGCTGGGTTGAGAGTCTTAGGAACAGTTGAACGGCTGAATGGATCTCTTATTTGTGGCTGTCTGGGGCTGTTTCCTTCCATGTTATGTACCCTTCCTCTGCCACCTTGGAGTCTCTCTCTAGATCTTTCTGGTTTGCTCTGGCTCTTCTCTATCTTATGTTGCTTTGCCTTCCCTTCCCCAGTCAGAGTCAGAGAGGGTCACACTGAGTGCAGGCATATTGTTCTTCCAGGGAACCAATGGCCAGCCTCTATCTGGAGGCCATGGCATCTCTGGCTCTCAGGGTAGCCTTGGAGGCCACAGCCAGGGTAATCCTGGAGGTCCAGGGACTCCTTGGGGCCATGGACACCCTGGAAGCTCAGAAGGCAGCTTTGGAGCCAACTCTCAGGGAGGCTCCTGGGGTCAAGGAGGCAATGGAGGGTCATTCAACTCTGGCACCAATGCTCAGGTAAAGTAACCGCCCCAGCCCCGATACCTGCCACCTCCCTCCCTTCAAGCCCACACTCTCATGCCTTCCTTATCCTTCCAGATCCCACACTCAGTCCCACCCTCCTTACAGGGAACTGTGGCCCAGCCTGGTTATGGTTCAGTGAGAGTTGGTGGCCAAAATGCAGAGGTAAGAGGAGGAGTCTGGGGATCAAGAGGGTGTCTGGGTGCATGTGACAGAAAGTGGAGGAGAGACAAAGAGCAAAGGAAGACGGGCAGGGAGGGACTGGGGTAGGAGGGCATCTGGACTGGGAAGAGATGGTGTGGGGAGGAGGCTAGGAAGAGGGGAGGGAAACAAGAAGGGCATGGGGGAGAGACATGTTGGGGGGAAGGAAGCAAGCCACAACCAAGCAGGAGTGGCCTGGCTTGTGGAGATGCCTTTGTCTGAAACCTCTCAACTCACTTGTCCCCTTCCCTCTGCAGTGCACCAACCCCCCACCATCTGGCTCAGGTGGAAGCTCTGGCAATTCTGGGGTAAGAGAAGGGAGGCAACCTGTGGCATTCTGCACTGGGAGGACATGGAGGGACTCTGCTCCCCCTCAGACTGGGCAGGGGATTTGTTCCAGGCACGAAAAGAAGGGGAGGAGGGAGGCAATCTTGATGTTCCTGTCTTTAGACCTGCTCTGGTCTCTTCCTTCCCCTCAGGGAAGTAGCAGCTCACAGTCAGGCAGCAGCGGCAGCGGCAGTGGCAGTGGAGGCAGCGGCAGCGGCAGTGGCAGTGGAGGCAGTGGCAGCAGCGGCAGTGGCAGCAGTGGCAATGGCGGCAGCAGCGGCAGTGGTAGTGGCAGCAGCGGCAGCGGCAGTGGTAGTGGCAGCAGTGGCAGTGGTAGTGGCAACAGCGGCAATGGTGGCAGCAGCAGCCATGGTGGCAACAGTGGAAATGGTGGTGGCAGAGGCAGTGGCAGCAACAGTGGCAGCAGTTCTGGTGCTAACTGGGTGAGTTTTGCTCCTCTATTGAAGGCAGAGATAGGGTGCGGGCTATGGGGGTCCCTGCTGAGAAGTCAGGCTCTGGAGTTTCCCTGGCAGCCGCTGCAGCCCTGAGGTGGGTGGTGTCACTGGCAGTCATCCTCCTGGGGCTCCCTCAGCCTGTCTCCCACCTTCCCAGCCCCAGCTGAGCAGTGCTCCTTACATACACACTACAGGAGGTGCCCTGCCTGCTTCTGCTCACTTTGGTGGCTTCTCATCCACTCCGTGATGGTGGGAAGGGTCTCTCTCCTACCTAACCTCTATTCCTGCAGTCATATCCACTTGGCAAGCCTGAGTAGAGCTGGGGTGGTGGAGGGAAGAAAAGAGGTGGCACAAATATGCACCTGTTTGGGAAGTTCAGGAGCACGCGGGCAGGACTGCACATGTGTAAGGACGTTTATGAGCTGTGGTGTAGACGATGCTAATAATTACAGTGCACATGTGAGGCCCCTACATGAGGAGGGGGCCAGGAGGACAGCCACAACCTGGCAGCTGCAGTAGAGCCCCAAGAGAGGGGGCTGGAGAGAGGAAGCCACAACTCCTTGTGGGGTCTGGGAAAGGTCTCAGGCAAGAGGGGGTAAGTAACTATGACAAGCTAAATAACACGAGCTGCTTTAATTTATTGCCCTTTGTACTACTCTCTTTTCCCCCCATCTAGGACCAACCCTTAGAAAATTCTAAGAATTTTGATCACAGCAGCTACGCAGGCTCCCAGGTAAGGATGCTAAGGGTTCTTTCTTTCCACTTCCTAAGTTCCAGGAGAGGGTGAGGGGTGCGGGCTGGGTGTGAGTGGGGGAGCAGAACGAGCCTCAGCCTGCTCCCTGGTGACAGGATGGCAGCTCCCCTGTCACGAGGCTCCATTTGCCACCTCTGGCCTGCAGCGGGGGTGAGGGTCGGGGGACAACAGCTCAGATTCCCCAAATCATTTGGGAATCGCATATTTCCAAATGATTGGCCACATCTGGCCTTCTCTGTGCATAGAATAACTTCCCTCGGTGACCAACTGGCTAAAGATGGGGAAGATATAGAGGTTGAAGTGAGGTTTGGAATCTGATCAGGGGTTACAAAAATCCCCATAATACCGCAGAAAACTACGTGGTCCCTTTGCAAGTCCTTTCAAGACAACCTATGAACTCTTGCTTTCCATGGCAGGGATCCAACACCGGCTCTTCCTCAGGTAGCAGCGGTGGAAGCGGTGGTGGAAACAAACCTGGGGTGAGTGGCCGGTGAGCACACGGCACAAATCTCCCTCAGACTGTGAGAAGGAAAAGAAGAGGAGGTGGGGCCCCTGCAGGATGGGGGAGCAATGGCTCAGCTGAAAGGGGCTGGATTGCTGCTGAGGTGGAGCGGAAGTGGGCTCACCACAGGGTTAAAATGCTGCCATCGGGGGGCTGGAAGTGCTGTCTCAGAAGGGACTGAGAGAAAGTCTTCCCTTTCTCTCTCCCACAGTGTGAAAACCCAGGGAATGAAGTCCGCATGTCCGGAGGATCCGGGGGTCAGGTGAGAGCCACACCCATGCATGGTGACTGCAGTTTGTCCCCGTGACTGTGCCCACTCCTGATAACTCACCTCTACTCAGCCCCTTCCTGATGCTCACCACACCCATTGGGGAAGAACTGACAACTTAAGCAGGAGAAACCAAATGCGCACTCCTAAAAATCCTAGCACTGTGCAGAGTGATAATTCATTGCAAATCCTTCCATGCTATACCACACTTTATCCCACAGATGGGGCTGTGAGAAGTTCTATGTAAAGCAGCCCTTTTAGAAACTTATCATTTCAAATGTCCTATGAACAGCCAGTGAACAGAATTCAGTGAACTCTGACAGAGAGAAGTGTCTTGGAAAGTACATTTCCCTCCAGCTATTCTGGAAATCTGGGCTTTATGTTAGCACCTGTGGCATTGACAGAGTGTCAGGCTCATGTCCACATGAATCACCTAGAGGCTTTGTGAAAAAGGCAGGTTGATTCAGCAAGTCTGGGGTGGGGCCGAGACTGTGCATTTCTAACAAGCTCCCGGGTGAGGCTGACCCTGCTGGTCTGTGCACTGGTGGGAGCGTGGTCCACACGGTAAGGAGCAAGGCCAGACGGGAGAAGATGGCAGTGGGGTGGTGGTAAGCTGCGACGGCTCTCTAAAGAGTCCTCACATATTAGGGATACGAACCTTTTATGGGTAAACAGGTCTTAAGCAAATTTATCCCAGCTTGTAACTCTATTTCTAGTTTTTTTATATACCAAATGTAGATAGTTAAAAATATCAATCTTTTTCTCTATGGTTTCTGCTCTTGGTGTGTTGCTTTAAAGGTCTTTATTTACTTCTAGTACTATGAATACTTCTATAATTTTATTTTTTTCAGGTTAACTCTAATCCATCTGGACTTTATTTTGCTGTATACTGTGTAGTCTCAATCCTCAATCTAACTAGACTTACCCTATACTTTGGATCAGAGCTGTGTGCTCCTTTATAAGGGGAAAACCAGCTAAAAACAGAAGGAAGGAAACTGCTGGGGTATAGCTAATATTTCTCCCCAAAGGAGGGTAACTCAGAAAGTTCGTGGAAAATAGAATTCAAAGATAATACGAATCTTTCCATGAACTATTTTTTTTTTTTTTTTAAAGATGACCGGTAAGGGGATCTTAACCCTTGACTTGGTGTTGTCAGCACCACGCTCTCCCGAGTGAGCCACGGGCTGGCCCCTTTCCATGAACTTTTTGAAGACCCCTTGTACTTAACTGATATTCCTAGTCCCATGTATTGAATCATTTCCACCAATGAGTTAAAATGCACTTATGAATACCTTAATATTTGGGGGGAGTTTCTGGGGGTTCTATTTCGTTAAACTGATTCACCTGTTTTGGGACAGGTACCACACTGGTTTATTTATGGCAGCTTTAATAATAATACCTGCCAGTACAAATCCTCCCTGGCCACTTATCTTTTCCAGTATTTTCTTACCTATTCTTAGACCTTTACTTTCCAAATGAATTTCAAAGGTATTTTGACAAGTTCTAAAAGAGAATTCCATTAGGATTTTTAAAGAAATCGTAGTAAATCAAAGCATTAATTTTGGGGGCGGCCCCAGAATCTAAAACAGGGATCTGTGTTTCATTGTCTCATCCCTCAGGGCTTCAGAGGAGTACAGGGAGGCCCCAGCGGCGCCAGTGACATCAGGGTAAGGGGACGGCGGTCTTGAGAGTAGACTGTGCCAGTAGTAAATGGGATGGAGGGCAACTCTCCAGTAGCAACACCAGCAGAGCAGACAGTCCCACGCTGTGGCCTGGTCTACATGTTAGCTCTGGAATGAGGAAGTGCCAGTGGGTCTGGGATTGACCATGTTTCATACCAAATAATGAAAGCAGGACTCAAGAGGAGCCTGCCTCTAACTTATGAGGAGACTAAGCAGTCTACTTCTGTGCCATCTCAGCTCCCTGCCTCTCCAGCTAGCATTGCCTTTTTTTTTTTAAAAGATGACCGGTAAGGGGATCTCAACCCTTGGCTTGGTGTTGTCAGCACCACGCTCAGCCAGTGAGCTAACCGGCCATCCCTATATAGGATCCGAACCCGTGGCCTTGGTGTTATCAGCACCGCACTCTACCGAGTGAGCCACGGGCCCGCCCTAGCATTGCCTTTTTGACCAATGCAAAACAGCAATCCAGATGGGGCCCCTCAATTTGGATCAATTCAGTCCAATAGCGTGGCTTGTTCCTGCTTCAAAACCAGGGAGAAATTCAGATGCTCTGGTGGCAAAGGCCCTTCGTGCTGTATTTTGGGCAGCTTACAGGAAGAATACAAAGAGATGGTGATGTTATCCATAAACATCAAAAGTGAGCAGTAACCCAGTCCACAGGAGATTGAAACAAGATCTTCCAGGGAAGATGGAGCTACCCTGAAAGAAGGACCTCCTTCCCGGGGACCTGGGAAGTCCTCTGACATGTTCATATCTCGGTCCCCTCACCTACACCCTGCTATCGTCCCCTCTCATCCCCTAGCCTGCCCGCCTGCCACCCCACTGATTCTTCTCCATTTTCTGTCTCCTTAGGAAATAAGCAAAGAGGGCAATCGCCTCCTTGGGGGCTCCTACGGCAATCATCAGGTGAGCCTAGAAGCAGGTGGGGTTGGTTTTAGGAGAATGGAAGGTGGAATGTGGGGACAGAATGCCAAGGGCCTGGAGAAATAACAAAAATATCAATTTGCTCTTGCAAACTGCTCTCGATCTGTGTCTGATGACCATCAGGAGATCAAAATGGGGGTCTGAGATCCGCATCCGCCTCCTTGATTCATTATTTTCCTCCCTCCTTCCAATTGGGATCAGAGCCATCTTACCTTTGTGAGGGGAAAAACAGACAAAAATAACAGAAGAATGGACAAGGGGATATTCTTCACTTTCCTTAAGAAGGCAGTGTTGAGAAGTGGAAAGCCACTGAACTTTGAGTTAGACTGGGGTTCAAACGCCAGCACTGTCACTAGTCATCTGTGCGTTTTCAGGCAAGTCAGTTCACCTCTCCGAGCCTGGACTTCCCCAGGTAAAATGGGCACAGTGGAGCCTGACTTGCTCGCCTCCCACGGTTACTATAGAGCTTTTTGTGTCATTAGCAGACCAAGGTGGTACAGCATCCTGACACTGGAGACAGATCCTGAGGCAAGCAGCCGGACACCTATGAGTTAGTTCCCTCGTCTGTAAAATGGAGACACCTCCCACATAGGAATACAGAAGGATAAGGCCCAGTGCTCAGCGCTGAGTGGGACTACACATTAGCTACTCTTATCACTAATGGTGTTTTGGGGACAGGAGAGGGGTAAGGTTATACGGTGGCCAGTCATTCTAGGAAGACTTTCAGAGGTGGGATTTTTAGGTGTGGTGTGCAGAAGAGAAGGTGGCTTTGCAGAGACGAGTGCGAGGAGCTTTGGCAAAGGTGGAGATGAGTGGGCAGGAACAGGCTGACAGATGGCATGCATGATAAGATGCATAGGCCTCGAACGTCAATCCCCCTTTTCCCCACCCAGGGGCAAGGGCCCAGTGGGGACAAGGGAAGAGGTGACATTGTCAGTGGAGTCAATACTATGGTGAGTGGAGGCGTGACTCCACCTGGGCTGGGACCATGGTGTCAAGCAGTTCTTGTCTCCCCTCCTGACACACAGATCTTCTGTCCCTGCCTCTTGCTCACAAAGTGGATTCTCAATCTCATCCTATTTCTTCTTGGCTCTTTAGAATTCTGAGACGTCTCCTGGGCCCTTCAACTTTGACACTTTCTGGAAGGTGAGTTCTGCAAGATTGCTCTGCTCACTGTCGTTTGGAAAACCAACACCTGTCCCTTGGCCCCACCGGCTAAAGTCCGCTGTACCCAATAGTCAGCAGTGGTCTCTGACTGTTCTTGGCGTAAGGCCCTGAGCCAATTACATTATGACCCAATTTGTCCATTCTTCTTTTTTTCTCTGCAGAAATTTAAATCCAAGCTGGGTTTCATTAACTGGGATGCCATAGACAAGGTAAGGGCTAAAAGACCATGTAACTCCAATCTTTGTGGGATAGGGATATGGAGAAGAAAGCTACACCTCTCTTTGGTGAGCTAGGGAGCAACCATCATGGCCACTAGGAAAGCATTTATGCCAGTGCTAAAAACAAAAACAAACAGGAAACAAACTGGGGGGTGGAGGGAAGAACAGCAGAGACCCCAAAAAGAGGGAGAATTTGGAAACAGCTGTAATTGGGGATGAGTGAAAGGGATGGACCTTTTTAATGTCTCAACATACAGACCTGAGCACGTTCTGAACCTCAGTTTTTCCAGCAAGATCTGGAAGGTTAAGGGGAGAGTAAGTAGGCCTAATCCTAGGGGACAGACTGAATGATGAGTCAGGTGGAGCTAACAGGCTCCATGAGGACTGACACACCCAGAGAAGGGAACGTTTGCTGACTGCCTAATGGATGGTAGGCATTGTCTGGGCCTTGTGCATACATAATCTTAGAAGACAGTTAGGCCTCCTCTCCTTCCTCCCTGCCCACCCCTCCCTCTTGTAGGGGAATATCTGCAAGGCTGATTTGACACCAGAATAGCAGATGCACCTCCACAGTAGAGGGGGCGGGACAAAAAGGGAGGGAACGAAGGGCCGGCGAGCAATCCGAACAGCCCTCAATGGCAGAAGCTGCAGTCAGTGGCTCACCCATGTGTTTTGTTTGATCCACACTTTTTTATATATTAACTAGTTGCCCAAAGTTTAAAAATTGAAAGACTTCACATAATGATTTGGATTTCCGGCTTCTCTCGAAAGATGTGGCAACACTGGGCCCCCCGATTCCCTGGTAGAGTGGAACAGCAGCTGCTTCTGTCACCCATCACAGTCATTGAGCCACCTGCTGGCCGCTGTGAGCAGCTGAGCTTCTGACCCTTCATGTACAAGAATGAAGACTAGGGTCCCTGCCTTCCAAAGCTTGTGGTCTTTATGGCAGCAGGGGGTAGAGGTCGGCAGGGAGGCTGGATAGCCCGAACCTCAGGAAAATCCAAGTCTGACCTCTTGGGAATGAGGTGGGGGAATGAAAGACAGGAGAGTGCAGAAATTCCCAGCTGCGGTGGATTTCTCGTTTGAATGAACAAAATACGTTCTCTGTTTTACAGTGAACAGATTCTGGTAGGGGCACGGCTCCTTACTGTGGACCACGGGGAACTGAGGCTCTGATGGGAGAACAAGGGCACATGCAGACACTTCCCAGAGGGCCAGGACAGTCAGCTAAACGTTTTTGCCCACGTAGGGGAGCAGTGAAGGAGTGGTCACAGTTAGGCGGGATCCGCATGGGCCGGCGTCCTGGAGGGGCAGATCTAGAAAGAGGGGAGGACAGAGATGGGCAGAGAAGAGCACGGAGCTCCATATCCTTCACCATGGGTGGAGGCCGCTGAGGACTTCGGCCAGAGTGACGAGTGAAGAGGGGAATGCTATGTAAAGCTCCTGGCGAGGTAGGGGGTTCTCAAGCCCAAGCTGGGACATCTGGATTCATTTGGATGACAATGGTGGGCAAAGAGCTCCCTGCAGATTTCCACCCTTCTACGCTACCCTGTTCTACCCTTGCCTTGGCCCACTCCTCCCCTGAATTCTTATTCCTCGAGCTCCCTCCTAGAACCTATTTCTTTGCCCAGGACCAGAGGAGCTTTCGCATCCCGTGACCTCCAGACAAGGAGCTACCAGATGGATGGGAGTCCCCCACTCCCTTCTTAAAACACCACTATCTCATCACTAGTATCAACCCTTGCCCTGGAAATAAACCTTAGCTGCCCCACACTCCTGGTCTCTGCTCCTTTCTTACGTCTCCACTGTCATTCTGGGAGGTTTGGAAAGGGTGGCTTCAGCCCTGCAGCTTTGGGAAATGGGCCGGAGGTGGCATGGCAGGTGAAAAGGCCGGAAAGCTCTGGGGACAGGTCCTGGTCCTGAGCTTTTGCTACAATTATGTTCTGCCAGAGGTCAGGGGAAACTAGGATAAAGAACATTGTGTATGTGCTGGAGGAGGGAGGGTTGGTTAATGACTCCAGAGATCTAGCCTCTCTCTCCTTCTGTTTCCAGAAACAGTTTTCTGTTGCCCCTAAAGACTCCCAGCTCCCCCCTTCCCTCCACTGCCCCATCGGTGAAATTCTGAAGCTTTAGGTGAGTGGGGGGTCAGGCCCCCTGCTAACCTGCTCCCCACCTTTCATCCACAGAACCAAGTCCTGTCCCCCAGCACTCGAGCCCTCCTCTACTTCCGCCGACTCTGGGAGGTAGGAGAATTCTTGCTTTTTGAAGAACTGGGGATCCTGGTCATCCTGTCCCTCCCCATGGCTCCCTCAAGGCAGACACCCTCAGCTCCAGCCTACTTGTGATAAAATCCCCCCTTTTCATATTTGAGACTGGTAATCTCACCCAAATCTTATCACTAATACCACCTCAAATTGTAACGGCCTCAGTCTCCAGTACACTTTTCCTTTAACCCCAAGCCACACCCAGCCTCTAAAGCCCAGTCCTACACGTGGTCTGGAAACTTTCCCACTGTGCTGCCATGTACCACCCTCTGAGTTGTGTCTCCTGGGGGCCCACTCATCTGTCCTTCTCCCTCCAGGATTTCAAACAAAACACTCCTTTCTTCAACTGGAAAGCAATTATGGAGGTAAGGGGGGCAGAACTCATCATGTTGGGGAGAGAAAACTCAGCTCTGGGGACATGAGGTTTGTGGCCCTTGGCAAGTGGCTTACTGATTCTGTCCCAGTTTCAGCAGGGTGCCTCCCTTCCCATTTCCTCAATTTATGCAACCCTGGGTGGGGGTGGGGTGAGTGAGGCAGAAGCTGTGAGTCACTAAAGGAGTAGGGTGGGAGGTCCTCTGTAGGATAAAAGCCCAAGGATTGGGGCACACACAGGCACAGAAACATGAAGCCAGCCACTGTCTCTACTCTGCTGCTGTTCCTGCTGGGCGTGGCCTGGCTTACGGGGAGCCACAGCTGGGTGGGTACTCCAGGGTGAGCAGGTGGAGGGAGACCATGATGTGGGGAAGGGGGAAGGACTGGGGCTAGTGTCATCTCTCAGGTGCTGGAAAAGGGGGACTGTGGAAGAAAGCCAAAGGGAAACAGGAGAAGCAGTATGTGGGGTGATCAGGTCAGGGTCAAGTGCATGTGGGTGCACAGGGTCTGAATATCTGGGTCCTGGGAAGGATGGGCAGGATTTCTGGGTCCTCTAAAAGACCACACCTCAATTATGCATGGCCAGTGGCCATTGGGAAACAGGACTCTTGGGCACTGAGGCAAGGGCTGCCCACATACATGTTCATAGGGGCCAGGCATGTGAGACTGAACAGGTGGGGCCATGCAAAGGGGGAGGTCAAGGTTTTCAGCTCAGTGTCCATCATGCACACACGTTGGACCAGTGTGCCTATGTCTGGTTTTTCAAGAAAAGCTGGAAATCTGATTTTTAATTGTTTTCCACTAATTTAATTAAAAAATGCAGACCAAGCAAAAATGTCTGGAGGCCTGTGGACAAGGCCAGTTTGTGACCTCAGTGTTAGGACTAATAGTAGGGTTAAGGCTCAATGCCAGGTACGGGTAAGGCGGAGAGTTAAGTCAGAGTTAACTTTTATACCCTAAGCGCACATAGCTCATGCGCACGCCTCGATGTGAGTGTTCCTAGTAGAGAAGTGATGACGGAAGGAACTAAATTTCTTCTTTCCTAGTGCTTAGACTTTCTCCCTTTCCCTTGGGAAGAGGGGGTGCCAAGTGCATCTGTGGAACGCCTTAGGTAGCTTCGTCTGCTTTCTTGTATTTCTCCTCTTTCTTCCCTTCCTTTGATCCAGAGATAAACTAATCACTTAGCTTCTGTAGATAAAGTCCATCCTTCCAAGGACCCAGTAGGGAATAGCATTTGTGTATGGGGATTAAAGGGCCTATGAGGGGAGCAGTAGGGTTTGGGGTAGGCAAAAGGCGGGCTGGGGCTGAGGTGCCTGGGTCTGCCCCTGAGGAGTCTGTGTGGATTCAACTCACTTGTTATTCTAGTTCAGTCTCAGGCCAGAGCTGCCAACGCTCCAGGTGCATGGGTGGGGGTGGTGTTGCCAAACCTGGTTCTCTACCCTCACTTCCCAACCCTGAGTGTGGAAATCTATGTCCTGTATCTATCTGGGCCATCAGTTTCCTCCAGGCCCACTGCCTTCTCTGTAAGTAGCACTTATCATGGACCATTGAGAGGGGTGGGGCGTGTTGGGGTGGGTGAGATGCCAGCGCTCCACAAGGAGGGCAGAGCCTAGGCAGCAGGGTGCTAGAGCTCCAGACACCAACTGGGAAGAAACCGACTGTGGTCCTTTCTCCCTTTCAGGGTGCAGATGCGTCATCCCTACAGAAGAGGGCGGGTGGTGCTGATCAGGTGAGTCCCTCTGTCCTCAGATTCCCCTGGAAGGCCCTTGGTTCCTCTCAGCCTCCTTCCCGGGTCTGGCCAATCTGAAATTCTTTCACTCTTCCGTTCAATTGTTTTCTCAGCCTGCTGCAAGATGGCAAGAGGTGGCTGTAACTTCCAAGGTACAACCTGATTTAGATATCACTTCTTTCCTTGGTCTCCTATCCCCACCGCCCAAGTAACCCTTGAAGAGTTGGGAGAGGTACCGAGAGAAGGAGGAGGAAGGCCATTGGCCTAGGACAATCAAGTGAGGTGAGGGTGTGGGCTCTGGCTGGCTGGAGGAGTTTCTATAAAAGAAAATACAGGATATAAGGAGGGGAGAAGGCAGGGGCTTTAAGAAAGCTCCAGTCAGGGAAGGAAGGTAGGGTGTTTATTCCAGGGCAAAATGCCTTCATCCCTTCTCTCCTCCCCCTGCCCCCACCCCCTCTTTCTTCCACAGAACTACAATTATAACCACCAGGCATATCCTACTGCCTATGGCAAGCAGTACTCAGCCAAGACCCCTGCTAAGGTAAGACGTGCAACTGCTCTGTTTTCCCACTGGGGCCTCTGCATGGGGGAGAGAGGGAGTGGCTTTTTTTGCCGGGGTCTGTTACCTCGGTTAGTTGAGGCTGAATCCTGTTCACTTGGCAAGTCACGCCTCCCCAGCACTTTGTAAGGGAGACTCAGGTACCCTGAGAACAGTTTGGAAGTGGAGAGCAGAAGAGTTCAACACTCGGGCCGGCCTGTGGCTCACTGGGGAGAGTGTGGTGCTGATGACACCAAGGCCACGGGTTCGGATCCCATATAGGGATGGCCGGTTTGCTCACTGGCTGAGCGTGGTGCTGACAGCACCAAGTCAAGGGTTATGATCCCCTTACCGGTCATCTTTTTTTTAAAAAAAAAAGAAGAAGAAGAAGAGTTCAACATTCTTCTCACCCACTCGCACAGAAAAGGTTAAACGGGGACAGCAGCTGTATCACGTGCAACAGAGAAAACGGGGAGCTAATGTTCTCTCAGAGAAGAATCACATGACACACGGCGAAACATACAAACAGCTTTTCTTTGTAGTGTTCCCGCTCTGGGGGCCTTTTCTGGGAGACTGAAGTAGGGGAGGGAAAAGCAGATTAGCACTTAGGGGAAGTTAGCCTAGGAACTCTTGGTTGGTGGGAAAATAAATGTTTCATTCCACAAAGGAAATAAAAGTGGAAAATACTTGAGAATTTTGTTTTGTTCAGTTGCAAAGAAAACAATCTTATAATATCAGTAAATGAATATTCTAAATACTAATTAGGCTGGCAAAGAAAAACCAGGCTGGGTATTTCCCTCCATCTCTCAGAACAATAAAGCCCCTGCCGTTGGGAAGAGGACCTTCTACTAAGAGATCGGAAACCATATGCTGACTGAAAGGAGGTGGAGACGCAGTTATTACTGGCTGCGGGTGTTCACTTTGTCAATTATTTGTGGCAGAAGGAACGCCTACCCTCTTTTCACTCCCCTTGGTCAGTGTGTGCTCAGGAAGCACATTCAATATCATGTTAGATAAAATGTACCTAGGATGATAGATCTGCTGTGAAAAAAATTCTGTAGACTGAATGTCCACAGTCAGACTGAAGGACTTTGGTGACAATCCTGCTTTGAGCCTGCTCCTGCCACTGGGCCCTTCAGAAGCCCTGAACCCACGGCAGGGTACAGAGAGGGCACTGTAGCCCCACATCACCTCCTCTGATCTTCTCTTTCCAGGGAAGAGTCACGCTTTCTTCCTCGGTGAGTATGGGGGCTGAGAAAATCTGGCTCGAAAGAGAAGGGGCGTGAGGCCAGAGGGTGTGGAGGGAACGGTGTGATGTCCACTCAGACATCCTCCTTGTCCTGCAGGCTTCCCGGGTGCAACCTGGCCTGCTGCAGTGGGCGAAGTTTTGGTAGGTGAGTGTCAGAGTGAGCCGCACAAGGCTGTGTCCCAGGTGCTGTGGCATAGTCACCCCTCAGGTGCAGGGCTGGGATCTTGGCATTTCCCCAGACCTCAGTGCAGAGTGACACTAAGGCAGGTTTATGCTGGGTGGATGCTCTAAGGGTATTAAGGAGGAGGACAGCCCGTTGTGGAGTGTGGGGTGTGGAGAAAGACTCATAAGAAAATGACCTAGGAAACTCAGGAGGCACCCTATGAGTGCCGAGTGAAGGGCCACACAGAGGTGGGACACATGGGCACAGCTCTGAGGACAAGAACAGTATGCTAGTTTAAGGACAGGGGACGGGATGGGAATTGTACAGGAAAACTGTAGAGAGGTGAACCTTCCAGGTGGAAAGGTTCAGAGGCAGGACAGAGGGAGGCTCCAGCGGGGAAGAGGTAATAGATTAACTTGGCAGAGCCACAAAATTTGTTTTAGGCAGGAGCAAAAGTGACGGCAACTGCTGTTGAAGCAGGTGGGACAGTGAAGGAACTGTGGGAGCTCAGAAGCTGGGAGAAAAGATACTGGTTTCACCATACTTAGGAGTGACCGCATTCTATCATTTGATCTTCTCCTTTCTTCTAGAAAATTACTTCCAATCACTACTGAGGCCCTGAAAAACACCTCGTTGTTAAGGAGCCTGACTGCGCTCCCACCCCCAGCTCCCCCACCCTGTGCCAGCCGTGGTCTGGATGCTGACACCTCTGTTTTCTAGGTTGGGGACCTGGTTGTTTGTTCCTTGTTTCTTCCCGCTCCATTGTCGTGTCCCTGTGACCAACAGCCTCACTGGATAAACTTCACCTTACTCCATTTTGTGACCTGACGTCACTGTGACAGTTCTTCAGGAGGAGCTTTCTACTTTTGAGTTTCTCTGTGAAAATAAAACATGAATATTGTTCCACTAAGACTTTATCAAATTTTATTCTTTTATACTATGTCAATGGCTTGGATCAGGGAGGATGGAAGAGTGATTTAGTGGCAGATAATTGCCTTCCTCCTGACAGTGGTATAAAACACGGTAGGCTAACAGCGATAAGGCCTGGTTTTATTCCGGCCAAGAAGCAGCTAGCTGATTTCACTGTGCCTCACTTTCCCCATTTATAAAAAAAAAAAAATCTTTGCCCAACCTATATCTGAATACCATGCTTATCGCATTTGAAGCAGTCATAGGTGTTTTAGTAGCTGGAAAAAGCAATGATGTCACTATTCAAATCAGGATATAGGAGTTAAGAGATTGTTCAAAGCAAGGACGCAGTCCCAGAGGGTCAGGGAGAGGGCAGGAAATAGGAGCGAGGGGCTGATACAGAATATGCCTTGGCTACTTAAATAAACTGAAGTGTGGATGAGGCGTGTGCTTGGGTTGATGTGTTTAGGAAGTTGGGGGGACTGGGTCAAACCTAGAGTCTTATCATATGTAGCTGCTGTATGTTTCCAGGATGCAGAAGGAGGGAGGGAGGCAGAAAACTTCTACTCCATTAATGTACCAATGACACAGGCAGAGGCTCCTGGTGCAGGCTGAGCCCAGACGTATCGCAAGCTGAGGAGCCCTTGGGACAGGGCCAGAGTCTGCAGTTGGATCTCTATGTCCCATCCAACTGGTACAGTGTACCGAAATTAAGGAACCCCCACCACTTTGTCTTCCTGACATGTCTGCAGGGGACCAGGAAGCAAAAGGAGAACATGAAACACCCTAAGTGAGTCCCTCCTAGACTGCACGTCCCCCTCCCGTCTGCCTTGGTCTTGCTCCACCCCTGGCACAGGGCCTGGCACAGGGCTTCAAATAGTTGATGAATAAATGAAAGAAACCTGGCTCAGAACTGACTTGGGGAAACCAACTGGATCAAACCCACCTGACAGGCAGAAAGATCAAGACTGCTCTTTCGCTCTGCCTCCCCTTCTCACTTTGGTCCTTAAATTGTGGCTACTTGTTTTTATTCATCTTCTAAGGTTCGATTCTGTAGGAAGAGCCTTGCAGTACCTCCTTGCAGACACAGGGAGGAGAATGTGGGGCTATCCCAGAGAGGACTCTCACTCACTGCTGACTCACAGTGAGCTTCCTGGAGCGTGGGTGAGGGATTGGAAATAGCTGGGAACTCAGGTCTCCTCAAGCCAGTCCCTAAGGGATTGAGAGAGAGGTGGAGATGGTCATCATGGTTCTGGACTCTTGAGAGGTTCCTGGTCCAAGGGGCTGGAAGCAGCCGTTTAAAGTTTAAAGTAACATCTAAAGCAGGCTAAGGTCCTCTGGTGTAAGGGACCCTTCCCCTAAAGGGCAGGCTGCCTCTTTCTCCTGCTGGGACCTCTACAGTAACCTCCTGAAGCTCCAACTTTCATTTTGTTTCCTTATAATATACTTTCCCATGATGGCTGGGGAGAATTCCCTGCTCAGAACACTCCACAAGCTTTTCATTAGCCCTAGAATAAAATCCCAGTTCCTCACCATGGCTCTGTGTGATCTGGCTCTGGCCTCCCTCTTCAAAGTCACCCCAGACTTCGTGGAAAAGGCCTTCAAGGGACGCTGACTATTGTTACCTGCCCCTAGATCCCAAGATCTTCAGAAGGTCAGTACTGCAACTGCTTTCAGGTCTAAATTCAAATGTCCTTCCCTAGGCCATCTTAACCAAGGATACCTACCCAATCAACGTCATACCACTCTATTTTCTTCACAGCACCTGTCATTCTCTGAAGCTATCTTGTTTGCTTATTTATTTTTTGTTAGATTATGATACCTCTCCTCCACTGGAACATATGCTCCATAAGGCAGGTACTTTGTCCATCTTGAATTCCCAACACCAAGAGCCAAAGTGGCCACTCAACAAGTACTTATGAATTAGTGAATGGAAGGAGGGATTGAAATGAAGTGGGACCAATCAAGGGAGTCTTCCTGGGAGAAATTTAAGCAAAGGGCAAACAGGGTGGGTGGTGAAGGAAGAAACCAGACTTGCTGGTCAATGCAGCTACTTTCTTAGATGTGACAATAACACTGGCAGAGGGAGGGAAGGATGGGATGGGGATGCCCCAAGTTCTGCCCCCTAATACCCTGCACCCCAGCCCCTTTTCTCTCCATGGATTTCAGGCTTTTCACTTAGTTGTTCACCAAGGCCCTGGGGACCCCGTGTCCATCCCTTCACAAATACAGGAGACTGGTTCCCAACCCCTAGGTGTGTCTCTAATGTAGCAATCAGGGCTGGGCCTCGCCTCCTACCCACACTCAAGTTCTGGCAGATTTGGGGAGGTGTGGGGGCAGGCCTGTGGGAAAACAGGGGTTTACTGGTATTCTCAGAGAGAGAACTAGGAAATAAACCAAATCTGGAGATGGGATGTCGTAGAGCCAGTCTCTCTGACTCTGCCTGACTCCATTAACCCTGTGTGATTCACCCAAAGCAAAGCTGAATCCCAGATGGATTTTCGTGCCACACATTACCTGTACTGCAGGGCCCGGCTCCCAGTGAGAATCCCTCCACCCCTCTGTTCCCCCACCTGCTCGACCACTGGACATTGGACACTCAGGGAACACAAACTCATCGAGGCAGTATAGATGGGGGCAGGAGGAGGAGCTTGGAGAGAGAGACACTAGATTATAAAGTTAGCGCTTACAGCAAAAATCATTTGAAGATGAAATCACCCCTGAAAAATCTATCAGGAAGGTGCCAAATGGAAACACATCATAAGTCCAACACAGCCAGTTTTTTCTCCAGCATAGAAAGACAATTTTTTTGGTTGAGTACACAAAATAGTTGGC
>NW_007729852.1:209115-212269 GCF_000696425.1 Galeopterus variegatus
CATACTTGGTGCGGCAAGATGCTCATGCTATAGGAAGCATTTGGAATCTGAGGCAATTGCAGGTTCATTCTGGGGCATATGCTCATTGACTGCCATTAACCTTTTAGTTCTCTGTTTTCATTTTGCCAAGAGTGTATGGTTTAATCATTTAGATTAATGCACATCTGCTCAGAGCTGCCACCTATGGCTGTGCAGCTGCTCACCATAAAAGGACACCTGGTAAAGGGGGCTGATGGAGGTTGTAAGCAGTCTGTCCCTTCACTCTCAAGGCATGAGTCTAATTCACACAAGGTGCTACATGGGCTGCCAAGGCCCTTTGTAGGACACTACTCCACAGTATAATGAAGGAGCAATACAGGTTCAGGTTCTGGAATCTTGGCGTTCTGATGCTGACCCAGCCACACACTGGATGTGTGACCTTGGGTAAGATATTAAACCTCTATACACTGTGTGGTTCCTGCCTATAGAATGTGGATAATTACAGTATCACTATGATATTTCAATGAGATCATGCATTTAGAGCATTTAGCACAAGGCCTGCCACATGACAAGCCCTCAATAAATTGGCCAATATTATTATTAGCACCATTAGGTAGAGAGAAAAACATAGGGAGGTCAATTTGTTGTGAAAGAACAATCACAGACTGGGTTCTAGAGCCAAATTGAAGATGGTGTTCAGATAATCTGCTGCTTTGGATTACCCATGCCAAAACTGAAATCGGATTCCTCTATTAGCACGTCTAATTGTAGTTGATTATACAATATCAGTTCTCCTTTGTCTGATTCTTCATTCCTTCCACTCCTTGAGTTGACTCTGTGCTGACAGAATGGTAGCTAATGAGCAATTTCAGTCACTGTTAATTAATTAGTATGAATTCATTACACAAAAAACTTATGTCCTCCAGAAAACCTTTTGGGAGGTGCTCCACCCACCTCAGTCCTTCAGTCTTTTTCTAACTTGTCCCCTCCAATAGTACCAATTGTACAAGATATCCACTGCCGTATGGTCATCTGTGTTTTGTGAGTGTTCCTCAACATTGTTTCCTTAGGTAGCTCCTCAAAGGGGAAGATGCCATTATAAAAACAGGGGAGAAATAGACAAATGGGTAAATAAAACAAAATAAAATAATATACAAAAAACCCAAAAAACAAAAATAATACAAACAAACAAACAAACAAAAAACAATACAAACAAACAAAAAAACAGGAGAGGCTTCCTGAGGCTGAGGAAGGAGAGGATGTCTGGGACTGGGGTTTGGGGGCTGCATGAGAATTGAACTGAAGTGCCCAGCTTCTAGAGTTCATAAAGATTGTTCATGAACGACATCTCGCCCTCCCATCCCAGGTCTGCCACCAATATGCATTGCATCAGGCTGGGGTAAAGAGGCCCACTCTTAGATAAGGTCTCGCTCTGCCCTAGCAGCACAGGTCCAAGTCCCAGTACCTCCCTATTACACCAGGAACCGGTTGGGCCACCTGAACCTCATTGTGGAGAAGGTTTCTTGATTAGGATGTTTTGTTACTTTGAGGTGATCTGACTCCCAAGCTGGGGGTGGGGCGGGGTGGGATGGGAGGTGAGATAAGCCCAGTGAAATGGAGTAGGCACTCAAAGTTCAGGATACCTAGATCCCATCTCCAACTGAGCATCTCTAAGACCTATTTTTGCTTTTTTTGTGTTTCTCTATTCCTTGCCTTCTTAGCTCAATACAGTCATGTCTCTGAAGACCCAAAAGTAAAAGATAGTTGGATAATGGGAGGGATCCAACTGCAAGGGAGGAAAGTATCCAACTTGGCAGAAGAATGCATGAATACTAATCCTAACATTTCCAATCTAACAAATGTTGACTCCACCTGTATTCTGTGTAAGGCATGGTGCTAGGGGGACATAAAAGTGATTAATATATAGTTCCTGACCTCAAGGAACTTAATATTCTAAAAGGGAAACAAGAGAAGAATATAAGTCACTGTAGGTAAAATGCCAGAGAGATACAAATGAATTGACACAGCAATTCCGAGAAGGGAGAGGTGTGTGTGTTGTGGGGTGGGGAGGCGGACAGGTGACGGTGGGAAAAATCAGGGAAGCTTCATCTAAGATGGATGTTGGGTTCTGAGAACTGGAGATAAGAGAAGGGCATTTCAGGAATAAGAAACAGCCTGGCCAGTTGCTTGGAGGAGAGAAAAAGAAGGGTATATTTGGTAAGGAGTCCAGCTGGGCTAGAAAATGAGGCATGTACAAAACAAGTAAAAGAAGAAAAAGTAAGAAAGGCAGGTTCAGTCAAGAGCATGGAAGGCCTTCAATACGAGTCCAAGGAGTTTAGACAGAATTTGGTAGGGTGGGAGTGGGGGTGGGAAGCTCGAATTATAAGAAGGATATAAGGAAAAGGGATAAAGACAAAAGGAGAGGTTGCTTGGGTGCCAGTGCCAATCCCTTGGAGGGACAGGTCCAACCTGTCTCCATCCCATCCCCATTTGCATGAAGAGACCCATTGCAGTCTCACCTTCCAAGTGCCTGGGGCAGAATGTGAATTGAGAAATCCTGGGTAAATGGGGAACAGTCCATGCCTCCCCCTCCCAGAGCCCCGGGGGTGTGCGACAGGATCTGGGGGTGAGTCAGTGGGGTGGGGACCCCATTTCTGCTCACATCCACCTCCTTGGGAATATAAAGGGCAAGCAGCGAGGCCCCGCCTCAGAGCACCCCAAACTTGACACCATGAAGATCCCAGTTCTTCCTGCTGTGGCTCTTCTCTCTCTTCTGGCGCTCCACTCTGCCCAGGGGGCTGCCCTGGGTAGTACTGAGGTGAGCACGTCACCTGCATTGTTTTTCTTATACCTATTATCCACTTACCCTTCAACATCTTTACCTTCCATCCATTTCCGGATAAGTGGCTCTTATTTTTGGATATTGTCAGGGGCTGAATGAGAAGCTGGGGCTCTGAGGAAGACAAGAAAGGAACAGAGCATTCCTGGGAAGACATTTAGGGACAAAGATGCTTATATTTCTGGATGGGATGGTGAAGTGTGGGGTGGAGGCCAGTTTACTGAATGCTGGGAGGGGGTAGGGGCTAAGGTAGGTCATCTGGGTTCAGCATAACCTTTTTTTTTTTTTTTCTTTTTTAAAGATGACCGGTAAGGGGATCTCAACCCTTGGCTTGGT
>NW_007729852.1:213130-241652 GCF_000696425.1 Galeopterus variegatus
AACCTATGTTCCAGAGATAGTAGGGAGCCTCCAATCTCCTGGAAGCTGTTTGCAAGGATATAAAAAAAGCGAAGGATAGGGCCAGCCCGTGGCTCACTCGGGAGAGTGCGGTGCTGATAACACCAAGGCCATGGGTTCGGATCCCATATAGAGACCGGTCCACTCACTGGCTGAGCACGGTGCGGGCGCGACACCGAGGGTTGCGATCCCGTTACCGGTCACGAAAAAAGACAAAAAAAAGGAAAAAAAAAAAAAAGAAGGTGCAACAAACTTACAGTCTAAATGGGGGCAGGCTTCCCTCCCTCTGACTGCTGCTCAGTCGGAAATGTGTGCCCAGTGTGACCAGCATTTTAAAATTGTCGGGAGAAACGGGAAATCTTGATTTATTTATAAATTTGTACTCATTAAAAGTGTTTAATTCAAATTTAAAAAACAAGCCAAACAACTATGAGATCTAAACATTTGGATGTAGCCTGTGAGCTACAAGTCTGTGACCTCTGTCGTGGGGAGGAAGGCGTAAAGCTAACAAGACTGGATGCACTGAGTTACCAAATGGAGGAGAGGAATGGACACTCCAACACTGGTGGCAGTAAAGTCACAAAGCAAACCCACCTTGGTCAGTGAAAGGCAGGCAGGTCACCTCAGCAGCCTGGCTCCCCCTGCATGTTGGTCTTCCCCACCCTGCCATTTAGGCTAAATGTGGGTGTCTCCAGAACACCCCAACTCAAGTACTCTTAGAATTAAGTCAACTGCAAACAACACTAACTAATTTTTCTTGGGAGGAGTCTTCCTTCCTCCACGCTTTCCACCTGCTGCCCACAGGGACGCAGACCTGGGTTTTGAACGTCTTGATCTTACACATGCCATCCTCCAGTCCCCCCTCCTAACCTGCACATCTGCCAGCCATGGGCATTCCTGGAACAGAGTGTGTTAACACTGAGGCCCCACGGTGGAGACTCAGTTGTGTGACGCAGACCTGGGTTTTGAACGTCTTGATCTTACACATGCCATCCTCCAGTCCCCCCTCCTTACCTGCACATCTGCCAGCCATGGGCATTCCTGGAACAGAGTGTGTTAACACTGAGGCCCCACGGTGGAGACTCAGTTGTGCTCTCCCAGGGACCGGCCTGGGGCTGAAGGCAGAGCTGGCAGAGAGGGAGTGAGAGAGGGACTTGCCATCATGGAGTCACCTGCCTCCTTTTCTCCCTCTCACTTTCCAGGAAGCAACCACCATTGGTAATTATGCGGCAGGACCTGAGGTAAACAATCTCTTTTTCCATACACTCCAGCCATGAGTTTGTCCCCTATCTCTTCACTCTCCTTAGCAACTTTCTTAACACGCTGCTTCTTTGCCTAGGGCTTTAACACGCAGTTCCTGAACATTGACAAGTTGCGATCTGTAAGTACAACTTTCCAGTCCTCTAGCGCTGCCTCCATGAATACTCACAGCATAGAGGAGATAAACACCTTGGTAGAGAGCTTGCAAAGATGCCATGGTCCCTTCATCTCTTCCAGAGGGCTAGGGACTAAGCGCTGTCCTACCCTGGGAATGACCTGCTTCTGGTCTCTCTCTTCCTCCACAGGCTTTCAAGAATGATGAATTCCTGAACTGGCACGCCCTCTTTGAGGTAAGAGCTGGAGTGTCCCTTACTCGCCTTGATGGCTTGCAATCTTCCCAGGGTAATGGCAGCACATTTTAGTTTTAGCCCTTTTGATTCATTCCTGAGTTCTAGGAGGGAGTAAGTGCCCTGTCTAATGCTTCTCAATGTGTTGTCAACTGAAGACAGTTTCCCCAGGAGGCTGTTCTGGCTATACCCTATTTCCTAAGATGGCAGCAGGGTAGCAGGGCCTCAAAGACAATTACAGAAGAGGAGGAACTTATTTTGTCTTTCTTTCTTTCTTTTTTTTTTTTTTGGTGGCTGGCTGGTACAGGGTTCAAACCCTGGACCTTGGTGTTATCAGCACCACACTCTAACCAGCTGAGCTAACCAGCCAGCCCAAGAGGAAGAACTTAATCAGTCAGGATTTTATTTGAATCCCTTCACCCTCTTTGAAAAAAACTGAGGCCCACCCAAACGTAGAAGGCTGAGGCAGTGACAGCTGGAATTAGAACTTGCATCTCGTGACTCCGCCCTTACTTTCTATGTGACCTCACTCACGCAAACGTCTTCAGTTCTCTGAGCCTCAGTTTCCTCATCTGTGATATTAGGGGTGATGACAGTACCTATCTCAAAAGACTGCTGTAAAGACCAAGTAAAATCATGCCCGTAGAGCAGTTAGTACAAAGCAGACACAGAATAATGCCTGAGGAAATATTAGCTCATACTTTAATTATAAAACAATAGCACCATCTTCACTAGGAGGGCTCATTCAATGAGTCCTTACTGGTCATGCTCACCTGACTTGCCACATAGCAAGCTCATTCTTTTTTTTTCCCCCTCAGTCTATCAAAAGGAAACTTCCTTTCCTCAACTGGGATGCCTTTCCTAAGGTAAGAGCTGGTGGGCATTAGGAGCACAAGGGGTTTGAGGGTGAGAGAAGAGGCAGAGGATCTGGGAGGGACAGTGGGGACAGTCAAAGTGGGGACACCTTCTCACCAAAGCTAAGGGAAATCTCAGCTACTACATTTAGAGGAGGATGGGAACTTAGGCTGGGGCAGAAATTCCTTTCCATCAGTGCCCCATCCTGTACTGGGCTTCCTTATAGGGATTCTGGTACCGGGGGGC
The DNA here is from genome assembly GCF_000696425.1 of Galeopterus variegatus. NCBI lineage: Eukaryota > Metazoa > Chordata > Mammalia > Dermoptera > Cynocephalidae > Galeopterus > Galeopterus variegatus. The sequence goes on from NW_007729852.1 coordinate 215,857, forward strand.
CCCCAATCTGACCATAACCCCTCTTCCTCCAGCTGAAAGGACTGAGGAGTGCAACTCCTGATGCCCAGTAACCATTCCCTTCAAGAACCGGCACTGCTGAGCCCCCCGAAAGAGGGGGATGGCGTAGGATCTGAGTCCCATCCTACAATAACTGTTTCTTGGCTCAACTCCAATAAAGTGTTTTCCATCCAAACAGCTCCTGTAGTGTCTCTGTCCTTATTCTACTGGGCTCTAGAAAGGAATTAAGATGGAATGGGCTCCAAGGCTAGTAGGCAGAAATCTAGAATTCCGGGAGGAGAGTGAGTAGGGAGACAGGAGAAAACAGGAAGGACATACTGAATGGCAAGAGACCTCCTTCTGTCTTAGCTCCTCAGTATTGGCTGACATCCTTAAGGAGCACAACGCTGTGACTTGATTAGTAAGATGCTCAAGAAATCAAATCTGCTCCCTGACCTATTGGCACCCTCCCCCTACCTGCCTTCTGAAAACCTGGACGGGAGCGCTGCTGCGCTTCCCAAGCGGCGCACCATCCAGTGCGCCACCGGGCCGGCCCCTGAAAACCTCGGCACCCTCCCCCTACCTGCCTTCTGAAAACCTGATTTCTTTCGAGGTGATGATTTTGCATAATAGAGCTGTCTGAAATCCAAGGCTCAGGACCCAGCTTACATCATGTGAGCCCATCTGAAATCCTTTTTGCGGGAATTAGGTAGGTCATAAATTTAAAAAACTGGTGGTATGACCCTGGGCCTTTCTAAGCCTCTGTTTCTTTACCTGTGAAATGAGTGTGTAAGTAAATGAGACTGATAAGAACTACCTTGTGTTGTTATAAAGGTCAAATGAGATAAGTATGTAAAGCCCCTCACACGGGGTGTAGAGTAGATGCGCAACAATCGCTCCCTCCACTCCCACAGTTTCAACTACCAAGCGCCACAATGACCCACATTCACTCACTCACCCACCCATCAGTCCATCCATCAACTGCAGATACTGAAATACAGAACAGATCAGTCTTGGTTCCTGAAGATGTACAGTATTCTGTATAGCCTGCTCTGTAATTCACAATGCTGAATTAGTTGGGATTATTTTTAGTTTCTCTTGAAAACTGGGAAAATTGGGGAACAACGGACCTGTGATAGACGTAAAGTAGCAGCTGCCCTCTTTACACAGGACATGGCTTGAAGATAAGTTTCTGCCTGGCAAGCTTCACTTATTTACACTGTCTTTTGGCCTTTATAAGCAACTGAGTGTGTAAATCATGGCCTGCGGCTTAATTGAGGAAGTGGACTACAAGGGAAATTAAACTTGGTTCTTTCAACGAGCTTTAGATGAATAAAACAGATAACTGTTGCTTATACACTTCCTCCTGGTTAACTAACAATAATACTCACAAAAGAGAGGGAACCTGGCAATGGGATGACCAACAGAGAAGAAAAACAATGGAGACCAGTCAAATGCCACAATCAATTAAAATACTTAGCAAAGATTGAGCATTCAGAAATCAGGCGATAGGAAATAGAGTAGAAGGAGAAGGGGAGGGGAGGACCTTAGAGATATTTATTGAGTGACTGAGGTTCAGGAGAGGACTCAGTAAGGGTCATCGTACAAAAGTTAAGAGTATCTCTGAGATAAAGCAGTAGTTCTCAAAGTGTGGTCCTGGGACCAGCAGGATCAGGATCACCTGGGAATTTATAAGAAATGCAAATTCTTGGGACTCAGCCCAGACCTGCTAATCAAACTGCGGGGAGGGCCCAGCAATGTGTGTTTTTTTTAACAACCCTCTAGATGCACTAAAGCTTGAGAACCACTTCAAAAAGGAAAGTTAGCAAATGATTAATCCAAAATTCAGGGCAGTAGTTACCCTCTTAGGGGAAGAGATCCCCCTGTGATAGGAGAGTTGCACATGGGGGATGACTGGGGCGATAGAAGGCTTCTACTACATAATGTTCCACTTCTGCCTTAAGTATATACATTTTATACACCTGTATGTAGGCTGTGTTTCACAATAACATATTTTTAAAAACAAGAGAATGTCTGACTGACTTGTGAGTGCTGAAAGAATACAGAGTAAAGAAACAACTGGAGGGCTGGCCGGTTAGCTCATCTGGTTAGAACATGGTGCTGATAACACCAGCGTCTAGGGTTTGATCCCTGTACCAGCCAGCCTCAAAAAAAAAAAAAAAAAAAAAATTGGAGTCTAGGTAGACTGGAATCTGAAAAAAATGTGTAGACACGCTTGTGTAAATGAGTGATGGATGTACACTAGATCAAGTGAAATTGACACAAATACACCAACATGAGTCAGGTAATTCAGAGGATTCAAAGAACGGAAGAAAGGACAGCTGTTCTCCCTGGGAAATGGCCTGTGTAGGATGAGGAAGAAGCCAAGAAGTAATCACACTTCACTGTATACTTTATAAAAACAAACAACAAATGTATCCTGTGTGGTCACTATACTACCTACTAAACAGGATGGAGAGATATATGCTGAGATATGAAACAATCTCCAAGACATAATAAATGAAAAAGGAAAGTGGCTGAGCAGTAAGTTGCCACGTGGTTAAAAAAAAAAAGGATATAGTACAAATATATGCTCTTATATGCATAAAGTATCTCTGGGATAAAACTCAAGAAGTAAAAGTGATCACCTCTGGAGAGTGAGGCATTTTCACTATGTACCCATTTGGATTTTATGAAAAAAAATTTTTTTCCTACCATCTACACATTACATATTCAAAAGAATAAATTAAAAACTAATACTCCCTAATAAAGCAAACAAGCAAACACACAAAAAATCATTTGCATTTTAAGGTAGTAGGGCCTAGTCCATGGGCTGGCCCAGAGTAGGTACATACTGAAAGAGATTTATCACATTTACAATACCCTTTTGCTGCTCAAAGTGTGATCCATGGACCAGCAGCATCAGTGTCACATGGTGCTTGCTTATTAGAAATGCAGAATCTCAGCCCACCCCAGAGCTAATGAATCAAAATATGCACTTTTTTTTCTCCATAGAATACTTTATTGCGGTAACATATACATAACATAAAATTTACATTTTAAACGTTTTTAAGTGTAGTTAGTGACATCAATCACATTAACATTGTTGTGCAGTTACCACCACCATCTCCAGAACATTTTTTCATCTTCCCAAACTTCCTATCAAACAGTAACTCCTCATTTCCTCCTCCTCCCAGCCCCTGGCAATCACTATTCTACTTCCATAGAACACAACTTTGGGACATACATGTTCAACTGATGTATTGTGTTGGCCTCTTTTAACATGGTTGTGATCTAAAATTTTTACTTTAATTACTTTTTGTATTTTTATGTTTTGTTAGCTACTTCAAACCCTCCAACTCTTTTTTTTTTATTATGGTAAAACATATATAACATAAGGATTGCATTTTAAGCATTTTTAAACATACGATTGCGTGGTATTAATTATACTCACTATACTGTGTAACTACTACCTCTATCTATTACCAAAACTTTTTCGTCATCCTAAACATAAACTCTGTACCCATTAAGGAATAACTTCCATTATTCCTTCCCACCCCCACCCTTACACCCCATTTCTGGTAACCTCTAGTCTACTTCTGTCTCTGAAATTTTTTTCTTTTTAATTTATTTTTTCTTAATTGACCCATGATAATTATATATATTTATGGAGTATAATATAATATTTGGGTGCATTTACACTGTGTGCAATGATCATATCAGGGCACCTAGCATATCTATCACCTCAAACATTTGTCACCTTCTTGTATTGGGGACATTCAACATCGTCTCAACCAGCTACTTGAAGTTATACAGTAGTTTGCTGTTGGCTGTAATCTCTCTATATTGCTATAGAACACTAGATCTTATTCTTCCTATCTCTCTACAATTTTGTATCCATTGACCATCTTCTCCCCATATCCTCTTCCCTCCCCTTACCAGTCTCTAGCAATCACTATTCTACTCTGTACTTCTATGATATCAACTTTTTTAGCTTCCACATATGAGTGAGAACATGTCGTATTTTTCTTTGTCTGGCTAATTTCGCTTAACATAATTTTCTCCAAGCTCATCAATGTTGCTGTGAATGGCAGAATTTCATTCTTTTTTTTATGGCTGGATAGTATTCCATTGTGTATATATATATATACCACATTTTCTTTATCCATTCATCTGTTGAAGGACATTTAGGTCAGTTCCAACCCTTGGCTATTGTGAATAGAGCCATGATAAACATGGGAGTGCAGGTATCCCCTTGACATGATTATTTCCATTCCTTTCGATATATACCCAGTAGTGGGATTGCTGAGTTGTATGGTAGTTCTATCCATAGTTCTTTGAGAAACCTCCATACTGTTTTTCACAATGGCTATACCAATTTACATTTCCACCAACGATGTATAAAAGAGTTCCCCTTTCTCTGCATTCTCGCCAGAATTTGTTATTTTGTTATTTTTGATAATAGCCATTCTAACTGGGGTGAGATGATATCTTATTGTGGTTTTGATTCACATTTCTCAGTTGATTAGCAATGTTGAGCATCTTTTCATATACCTGTTGGCCATTTGTATGTCTTCTTTTGAGAAATGTCTATTCAGCTCATTTGCCCATTTTTAAATTGGGTTATTTGGTTTTTTACTATTGAGTTGTTTGAGTTTGGATATTAATCTCTTGTCGGATGCATAATTTGCAAATATTTTCTCCCATTCCTCAGGTTGTCTCTTCACTCTGTTGATTGTTACCTTTGCTGTGCAGAAGCTTTATAGTTTAATATAATCCCATTTATTTTTTCTTTTGTTGCCTGTGCTTTAGAAATCTTATTCATAAAATCTTTGCCCAGTCCTATGATCTGAAGTGTTTCCCCTGTGTTTTCTTCTAGAAGTTTTATAGTTTGGGGTCTTACATTAAGTTTTTAATCCATTTTGAGTTGATTTTGGTTTATGGTGAGAGATAGGGGTCTACTTTCATTCTTCTGTATAAGGATCTCCAATTTTCCCAGCACCATTTACTGTAGAGACTGTCCTTTCCCCAGTGCATGTTTTTGGCTTCTCTGTCAAAAACCAGTTGGCTGTAGGTATGTGGATTTATTTCTTAATTCTCTATTCTGTTCCATTGGTCTATGTGTCTGTTTTTGTCCCAGTACCATACAGTTTTGATCACTGTAGGTTTGTAGTATATTTTGAGGTCAAGAAGTATGATGCCCCATGCTTTGTTCTTTTTGCTCAGGATTGCTTTGTCTATTTGGGGTCTCTTGTTATTCTATATAAATTTTTAATTTTTTTTTTTATATTTTGTGAAGTATGTCATGGTAGTTTAATGGGGATTGCATTGAATCTGTAGCTTGCTCTGGGTAGTAGGGTCATTTTGACGATATTGATTCTTCCAACCCATGACCATGGGATGTCTTTCCATTTTCGTGTGTCTTTTTTTTTACCTCCCAGGATCCAATACAGGATTGCACCTCACATTTAGTTGTCATGTCTTCTTGGTCTCTTCAAGTCTATGACAATTCCTTAGTCTTTTCTTGTCTTTCATGATCTTGGCATTTTGGAAGTACTAGTCAGGTTTAGCTTTCCGTTGTTTTGTGGCATGGCTGGCCAGTATGGGATCTGAACCCTGGACCTTGGTGTTATAATACCACGCTCTCTAATCAACTGAGCTGATCAGTCAACCTTTGTATCTTCTTTAATTTCTTTGGTCAGTGTTTTATAGTTTTCCTTGTAGAGATCTTTCACCTCCTTGATTAAATTTATTCCTAGGTATTTTACTTTTTTTGTTTCTATTGTGAATGGAATAGCTTTCTGTTTTTTGTTTTCTTTTTTTCCTGAAAGTTTGTTGTTGGTATATAGAAATGCTAATGATTTTTGTATGGTGATTTTGCATCCTGCAGCTCTACTGAATTTGTTTATCAGGTATAGGAGTTTTTTGGTAGAATATTTAGGTTTCTCTCTAAATAAAATCATGTCATCTACAAACAGAGACAATTTGACTTCTTCCTTTCCAATTTAGATGCCCTTGATTTCTTTCTCTTGCCTAACTGCTCTGGCTAGGACTTCCAGTACTATGTCGAACAAAAGTGGTCAGAATGGGCATCCTTGTCTTGTTCCAGTTTTAAGGGGAAAAGTTCAGTGTGATGTTAGCTGTGGGCTTGTCATACATAGTCTTTATTGCACTAAGATACTTTCCTCCTATACCTAATTTTTTGAGAGGATTTTTTTTATCATGAAAGAACATTGAATTTTATCAATTGCTTTTTATGTGTTTATTGAGATAATCATATGTTTTTTCTCTTTCATTCTGTTGATGTGATGTATTACATTTAATGATTTGCATATGCCAAACCATCCTTGCATCCCTGGGATAAATTCCACTTGATCATGATGTATAATCTTCCTGAGGTGCTATTGAGTTTGGTTTGTTGTATTTTATTGAGGATTTTTGCATCTATGTTCATTAGAGATAATGGCCTATAGTTTTCTTTTTTTGTTGTGTCTTTGTCTGGTTTTGGTATCAGGGTAATGCTGGCCTCGTAGTATGAGCTTGGAAGAATTCATCCACTTTGATTTTTTGAAGTAGTTTGAGAAGTATTATTTGTTCCTCTTTAAATGTTTCATAGAGGGCCGGCCTGGTGGCGCACTGCTATAGTGCGCCGCTTGGGAAGTGCGGCGGCGCTCCCGCCGAGGGTTTGGATCCCACATACAGACCGGTTCCCGCTCACTGGCTGAGCGAGGCGCGGGAGCAACACCGAGGGTTGCGATCCCGTTGCCGGTCCCGGTCCGGTATGGGGGTGACACTGAGGGTTGCAATCCGTTGCCGGACATGGAAAAAGACAAAAAGCAAAAAAAAAAAATAATAATAATAAAATAAATGTTTCATAGAATTCAGCAGTAAAGCCATATGGTCCTGGGCTTTTCTTTGTTGGGAGACTACTTATTACTGAGTCAATCTCGTTACCTGTTGTTGGTCTATTTAAGTTTTCTATTTCTTCTTGGTTCAGTCTTGGTAGGTCATGTGTCCAGAAATTTATACATTTCCTCTAGGTTTTCATATTTATTGGTGTACAGTTGTTCATAATAGTCTCTGATAATCTTTTATATTTTGGTGGTATCAGTTGTTATATTTCCTTTTGTATTTCTGATTTTATTTATTTGGGTCTTTTTTCTCTTGATTACTCTGGTTAATGGCTTGTCTATTTATCTTTTTTTAAAAAACCAATTTTTATTTGATTGGTTTTTTGTCTCAATTTATTTCTGCTCTGATTTTTAGTATTTCTTTTCTTTTACTTATTTCAGGTTTGATTTGTTCTTGCTTTTCTAGATCCTTGAGGTGCATTGTTAGGTTGCCTATTTGAAATCTTTCTATTTTTTTGATGTAGGCATTTATTGCCATAAACTTTCCTCTTATCACTGCCTTGGCTGTACCCCATAGGTTTCTGTCCTAATTTGTTTCAAGAAAATATTTTTATTTCCTTCTTAATCTCTTCTTTGATCTATTGGTCATTCAGGAGCATGTTGTTTAATTTCCATGTATTTGTGTAGTTTCAAAAGTTCTTGTTATTGATTTCTAGTTTTATTCATTATGGTCAGAAAAGATGTTTGTGGTGATTTTGATTTTTTAAAACTTGTTGAAACTAATTTCGTGGCCCAGCATATGGTCAGTCTGGAGAACAATCCATGTGCTGATGATAAGAATGTACATTCTACAGCTGTTGGATAAAATGTTTTATAAATGTCTGTCAGGTCCATCTGGTCTGTGGAGCCATTTAAATCTGCTATTTCTTTGTTCATATTCTGTCTTGTTGATCTGTCCAATGCTGAGAATGGGGTGTTAAAGTCCACTACTATTATTGTGCTAGCAGCTACCTCTCCCTTTAGATCTGATAATAATTGCTTTAGGTGTCTGGTTGCTCCAGTGTTCGGTGTATATATATTTATAATTGTTATATTTTCTTTCTGTATTGACCACTTTGTCATTATATAATGTCCTTCCTCATCTCTCAGTATAGATTTTGATATAAAATCTGCTTTATCTGATATAAGTATAGCTACTCTTGCTTGCTTTCGTTTTCCATTTGTACAGAATGCCTTTTTCTATCTGTAATAGTCCATTTCTGTTGTTTATAACAAAATAACTGGAACTGGGTAATTGGTGAAGAAACAATATATATTGCTTACAGTTTTAGAGGCTAAGAAGTCCAAAGTCCAGGGAACGCATCTGGTGAGCTGTTTCTACAGAAATGTAGGGTGTCACATGGCAAAAACGGCAGAGCAGAGAGAGAGAGAGAGAGAGACAGCTCCTCATGTACTCTCCTTTTAAATCCCTCAGAACCACACCCACAACCACCATTAAACTATCAATTTATTAATACATTTACTAGGGCATGGTCCTCACAATCTAATTACCTCCTCAAGGCCCCACATTTCAATTACCATAACAGAATTTCCCACCTTTTACAGTCACAGTAGGCACTAAGCTTCCATGAGTTTGGAGGGACATCACCAATCATCAGTCTGCAGTACCATCCCTTCACTTTCAGTCTATGTGTGTCTTTGTAGGGAAGGTGTGTTTCTTGTAGGCAGTGTATAGATGAATCATGTTTTTTATCCATTCAGCCAGTCTATGTCTTTTAATTGGGGCATTTAATCCATTTATCCTTGTAGGCTTCTTTGTTATTAATATGTGAGGTCTTACTCTTGTCACTTTGTTGCTTGTCTTCTGACTGTTTTGTGTATCCTTTGTTCCTTTCTTTCTCTCTCATTGTTTATACTTGAAGTTTGATGGTTTCTCTATTGATGAGGTTTGATTCCTTTCTCTTTCTAAAGTGTATATCTATTCTCCCAGTAGGTTTTCATATTTGGGGATGTTTTCATGATGGCTGTTATTGTTGATTCTCTTCTAGATGCAGGACTCCTCTAAGTATTTCTTGTAAGGCCAGACTGGTGGTGATAAATTCCCTTAATTTTTTTTGCAGGGATGAGGTGGGGGGAGCAGCTGGCAATTCCCTTCATTTTGTTTGTCTGAGAAAAACTTTATTTCTCCTTCATTCCTGAAGAATAGGTTTGCTGCATATAATATTGTTGGCTGGCAGTTTTTTCCCTTTATGTACTTTGAATGTATCATCCCATTCTCTCCTGGCCTTTAGGATTTCTGCTGAGAACTCTGCTGTTTGTCTACTGGGAATTTCCTTATAAGTGACTTGATGCTTTTCTCTTGCTGTTTTTACAATTCTCTCTTTGTCTTTAACTTTTGACAGTTTAACTACAATTTGTCTTAGAGAGGGCTTTTGTTGGGTTGAATCTATTTAGGGACTGTTTAGCTCCCTGGGTTTGGATGTTTGTATCTTTCCCAAGACTAGGGAAGTTTTTGGCTATTGTTTCATTAAATAGGTTTTTCAGTATCTTTTTTGTATTCTTCTTCTGGAATGCCCATAATTTGAATATTTGCTCATTTAATAGTATCCCACAAACCTTGTAGGCTTTTTTCATTTTTAAAAAATTCTTTTTTTCTTCTTTTTTCGTCTCCCTGGGTTATTTCAAAACAGTTTTCAAGATCAGATGTTCTTTCTTCTGTGTGACCTATTCTGTTGTTAAGACCCTCAGATAGATGTGTTTTTTATTTCTTTCAATGTATTCTTTCAATTCCAAATTTCTGTTTGATTTTTTTATGATATCTGTCTCTTTGTTAAATTTCTCATTCAGATCAAGAATTGTTATTTTGTAAATGGTTTGTCTGTATTCTCGTATCTCAGTGAGTTTCCTTAAGATTATTAATTTGAATTCCTTTTCTGGCAAGCTGGCAATTTCTGATCCTTTGGGATCAGTTATTGGAACATTATTGTGTTTCTTTGGTGAGGTCATGTTTTGTTTTCATGTTTCTTATTCCCCTGCACTGATATCTGTGAATCTGGAGGAATAGTCACTTCTTTGAATATTGTAGAGGGCTTGTGTAGGGGAGGAAATTTACCTACAAATGTGTCTGGGTTTTGATTGGGTAGAAGGCAAGGCCACTAGACAGGGCTGCAGAGAGGGGGCCCTATCAGTCACCTCTTGGGCAGTGGGTGAGGCTGCTAGGCAGGGCTGCAGGGAGAGAGTCCAGCTAGCTGCTTCTCAGGCAGCGGGCGAGGCTGCTAGTTGGAGCTTCAGAGGGGACTTTGCCTGCTGCTTCTCAGGCAGTGAGCAAGGCTGCAGAGCTGGTCTGCTGATGGGGGCCCAGTCAGCTACTTATGAGGCAGTGGGCAAGGTTGCAAAGCAGGCCTGCCATGATGGGGTCCCACTAGCCACTTCTCAGGCAGTGGGCAAGTCTCCTAGGTGGAACTGTGAAGGGCAAGACTTCCCGGCTGCTTCTCTGAGAGGACATAGATGCACTTTACTTTCTCTGGCCCTGGGGTGTGTTGGTTAGGGTAGTGACCTGTGAGCTGTTTTTCTGGGTCTCAAGCTTGGGCACACAGAACTCAGTCCACTGGGAATGGGGGTGTCTACCTGTCTGATCTGTAGCTAGAGTCATGCGGGTGCATCAGTTCAGCAGGCCTGGGGTTGGCTTCCCAGACTTGCAGGGCTGGGGTCACAGCCACTCCTGGGTCCAGGCCTCAAGCCACTGGGATCAGGGTGTGATAGCCTTTTCTGTGAGTGCACTGAGATGATTGCAGAGCCGTAAGACTGAGGAAGCTCCATGGCTACTGGTCCCAGGTCAGGATGCACTCCCACATCAGCTCTGGTTTCAAGATGGTGCCGTACTTCATTGGCTTGGGTCATGAGGGTAAGGGGCGGGGAGTGACTGTATGTACTCCTGTTCTAGAACAATGCACTATGTGTATTCTACGCAGCTCCACACCCTTGGTTCTGGGCTTGGAGGGGCTGTGGAATCCTCTTGCAGTAGGAAATGCAGGCCTCTGAGGTGAAGATGGGGGTTGGTGTGGGCCCACTGCCTACCTTTTCCCCTTGCAAGGGAAAAATCTCACCTACGCTAATCCTGGTGGCAGAGATGTGGCAGCTGAAGCCACGTGCCTCTCTCTCCTCTCTATGATGCCATCCTGGGCTTTCACAGTCCACAGGGATCTCGCCAGTCACCTGCTGCACTCCTGCACTCTTCCACAGAAGCTCCCTTCGATACTTAGCTATTAGCTGTTCTGGTCCTTTTTTGTGAGAGAAGCAGCGCTGGCTACCTCTAATCTGCCGTCTTGCACGGCCTCTACAATATGCACTTTAACAAGACCCCCTAGATGATTCATATGTACAATGAAGTTTGAGAAGCACTGCCTTAGGCACTATGTCAAGTGCAGAATGCCTTCAAGGAGCTTACGATCCAGCTGAAGATAAGGAAGCACACAGGAAGAAAGTGCTAGATATATTAGAAAGATGTGTTTAAATCCAACTGAGAAGAATTACTTTTGAATCAGGGTAAGAAAACTAGGGAAAGTAATTTTTCAGCTGGGCATTCATAAAGAGACTGAAAAACAAAAACAAACTCATTGATTACCTTTGGAGGCTGCTGGGAACCAACTCACTTTGATAACTGATAAATAAAGGGAATGAATCAAGTATTTATCCTGCCTTTCTTGTATGAGTTGTGCCTCAGAATAAACAACTAGTTTTTTTTAAAAAAACCAGTTTTCCTTTATACAATAATTTGAAGCTAATAAATGCAAAATAGACAATAGAATTACAATATTACCATTTTTCAAAACTTAAATAATATATCTAGGCTAGCATCTGCAGGGGAGGAAAAAGCCTTTTTCTCTACCCTCTTAGGCTCAGTGACTGTGGCATGTAAATTAAGCTGACAAAAGATACATTAACCTGAGGAAAAGTTTATTACATATACACACAGGAGCTTCACAGAAAAGAAGTGAAAACCCAAATATGTGGTTAGGCTTGAGAGCTTATATGTCATTTTTAATAAAGGGTGATACACTGTGAAAAAATAGCAAAATAAAGGAAAAGGGGTTTGTTCTTTTTTTTTTTTTTTTTTTGTCTTTTTCCGTGTCCGGCAACGGATCGCAACCCTCAGTGTTGCCCCCGTACCGGACCGGGACCAGCAATGGGATCGCAACCCTCAGGGTTGCCCCCGCGCCTCGCTCAGGCGGTGAGTGGGAACCGGTCTGTATGTGGGATCCGAACCCTCGGCGGGAGCGCTGCCGTGCTTCCCAAGTGGCGCACTAGCGCAGTGCGCCACCAGGCCGGCCCTGGTTTGTACTTTTAAAAGTGGTAAATTGTAGGAAGGTAAATAGACAGGAGAAACTAATAGAATATAAGGGTTATTTAGTTAAGGTTTGTTTATGCAGACTCAGGTCTCCAGTGATAAAAGTTGTCTCCTCTTTCTGGTAAGGGAGAGGCAGGGAGGGACAGCTTCACAAAGAGAAATATATGCCCTGCTTTTAGGAAGAAAGCGGGAGGGCAGAGAGTTCCTCCTGTGGCTGCTGTTTCTTAATTACCTTCGGCTCAAAATAATCCTTATGCCAAAGTGGCATATTTTGGGGTGGCATATTCTGATCCCCTTCACATCAACAATTGCTAAAACTGTCAGGTGAAATGCTGATTGAGAACTTTTAATGATGAATCCAGCTGACAACTCACGAACCCACACAGATCTATCCAACACTGAATGAAAAAGAGATAAGAAAACAGGCCTCTGCAGGTCTAATGCAAGAGAAAGCACAGAGCATCACCTGCAATGTATTCTTGCCAAAAGTCTATCTAAAATCTGATTAAACTTCTAGAATTTTGATTTAACTAACAATTTGCGGGGAAAAAAAGTACAGAGGAACATGGTAAACGATTCCAAGGGGAAGAAATTAGCAACCCCCCCTTGGCATTTCCCATGAGAAATTCTAGAGGACTGATAACCCATTTTCTTCAACAGAAACATTATAGGAGAAAAAGAGAAAGAGGGAAGGAACATAAAAATAAGAACTGATTTAAGGGCCATATCACTTAAATGCAATACATAAATCTTGTCAGTATCTTGATTTGAACAAACCAACTGGGTAAGGAAAAGACTTATGAGATGATAAAGGAAATTTGAACACTGAAAGATTGATACTAAGAGATTATAAAAATGTGTGTAGATAATCAAAACGTCATTGTAGTTATTTTTTAAAAAGAGTCTTTACCTTACAGACACATAATGATGAATTTACAGATGAAATGATGAACTGTTTGGGATTTGTTTCAAAATAATCTAGTGGGGTGAGCAGGTTGGGGTACGTAGAAAACAAGGTTGGTAATTACTAAAGCTAAATGATAGATACATGAGGGCTCAATATACTAGCTTTTTATTTTTGTATATTTTGAAAATTTCTTATAATGAATTTTTTAAAATATTTAAGAAAATAAAGTGTAGGGCCGGCCCGGTGGCGTACTGCTACAGTGCGCTGCTTGGGAGCGCGGCGGCACTCCCGCCGAGGGTTCGGATCCCACATACAGACCGGCCGCTCACTGGCTGAGCGAGGTGCGGGCGCAACACCGAGGGTTGCGATCCCGTTGCCGGTCCCGGTCTGGTACGGGCGCGACACTGAGGGTTGCGATCCGTTGCCGGTCACGAAAAAAGACAAAAAGGAAAAAAAAAAAAAAGAAAAGAAAATGTATACTTTGGAGTTGGGAGAGGGAGGAGGAGAGTGGGCAGAGACAAACACAGAACTGGTAGTGCAGGATGCTGGATTGGGAACATTGTAATTCCGCTTGGCTACAGTGTAGGTGTTGTAGGCTGGAAAGGCAGGTTGGGTCAGACAATGGAGGGCCATGAATGCAAAGCTGAGAGGTTTCCACTCAATCCTGTGGTCAGTGAAGAGAGTCCTGAAGGTGGTAAGAACCATAGCCACAACTACAACAACCACCACTCTGACTTGGTTTTATCACAAACCAGACTTTATGCCAAGTGCTTTGCATATATTATCTCAGTTGATCCCCATAACAACCCTGTTGAGCTGGCATCATTACGCCCATTTTACAAATGAAGAAACTGAACCTCGGAGAGATAAAATAATCTTTTCAAGCTCACACAGCCAGTACCTGGTATAGTCACGACTAAACCTGTACCTATGACATCACCCCCACTTTAACTGGAGTAGTTCTGCCCTTGTTTGCTTTATAACCTGGGGTTTCATTTAAGACTTTGCTTGAAAAAAATCCTCCCATTCCTTAAAAAGTGTGGAAACCACTGCTGAGAATGCTAAGCAGCCACTGAAGGCATTTCTAGCCGTGTATCTTAGCAGTTAGAACATGATTTTTAAAATCACTCAGACCTGGATTCAATTCTGTTCCTACCTTCTTACTAGCTATATGACCTTTGGGTGGCCACTGTCAGGGCCTCAGTTTCATAATTTCTAAAGTGGGAATAATACCATTACTCCATAGGAATTAAGAAAGCCTCAGTCAACGTTAGCCTAGCTTTACTCATATTAACAAGTGGTAGCCATTATTATGATGCTGTACACCTCCAGTCAGACCATGACCCAGGCACACTCATACTCAGACAAATACTATTTGCAACTGCATTCATTTGCTCTCTTCTAACAGATGAGGACACTGAGGCTCAGAAGGGTGAAGCAACTTTCCCAAGAAAGGAAGTGGCAGAGTCAGGTTTTGAGCCCAGGTTCTGTTGGACTTCAAGCCCCCCAAGTTTTAAAACTATTTTAATTTCTTGTCTCCATTAGACATAAAAAGTTCCTGGGGGGCCGACCCCGTGGCTCACTTGGGAGAGTGCGGCACTGGGAGCGCAGCGGCGCTGGGAGCGCCGAGGCCGCGGGTTCAGATCCTATATAGGGATGGCCGGTGTGCTCACTGGCTGAGCGCGGTGTGGCCGGTCTCAAAAAGGACAAATAAATAAATAAATAAAATAAAAATAAAAATAAAATAAAAGAATGGGTAAATAAAATAGGGTAACCAGGGTATATCCGCACAGTGGAATGGTGTGTATCCAGCAGTGAAAATCTGTGCTACATGTAACAACTTGGCTGAGTCTGAAAAACATAATGTTAAATAAAAAAAAACAAAAACAAATTGCAAAATGATATCTGCAGTGTGAAACCATTTATGTAAAGCTTAAAAACATGCAAAGCAATACTGTATGTTTGTGGGTACATCCATTGCAGTTGAAGTGTAAAGACATGGATAGGAAGAATTCCTGCTCGAGGACTGTCCTACCTCTTGTCATGGAAGAAAATGAGATAGGCCTTCACAGTCTGACTACCCAACCTACAATATCACCTGCCCATTTGATCTTTTAATCCTGCTTTATTTTTCACTGTAGCCAGAAACCCTCCCCTAGTATGACAAACCTTACTCCCCATACACAGCAACTGTCATTCCATACACAGCAACTGATTCCCAATGTAGCATCAGAGATCGAGCCCTCTAGAACTGGTGATCTGATGTGAAGTCCTTTGGGACCTCCAGAAATCACAGATTCCTCTTGCAGCTTATTCTCACTAATTCCTAACAGAACATCTGGGGCCTCTCCCCTATGGTGGCAGGAGCTAGGAAGACTTTAATTTTTCCCTTCTTATCTACCAAAGATATTGGTCGGAGAATCATAGGGGCAGTCTAACTGGACAGAGACCGGCATCTCATTCACTGTACACCTTAAAAACCCATACTGCTTTGGGTATATTTTTGTATAATTCATTCAATGTAAACATTTTCAACATGGCACAATTTTTGTAACAAATTTTGCTTTTGCATCTATTAATTTCTCAATATATGTCAATGAAATCGTCCAAGGCCTCAGCTGACCTCAGAGAAGCAAGCCTTGCCCTCTCCTTTCAAAGACCCTGCCCAGGAAGAAATCCTCCTCTTGAGGCCCAAACTTACAGTTTTACTATTCTCAGGGGAGAAGTCAATTTCCAGTTCCAACCTGGCTTCCAACTCCAATGCTAACTCTTCCTCCGGCTCCCCTGGCTCTATGGCTTGGGCAGGATCCCGTGCCCCATGATCTGGGTCCACGACCATCCTCTCAGCAAAGGACACTCAGCCCCCAACAGGTGTGCTTCGCCCCACCCATCTTTCCTCCTGCACTTCCGGTCCGGACTAACCTGCGCATGCTCCCTGGCTCTGGACTCCCCTCTCGTGCGTGCTCTTGCCCATCCACTTCCGGTTGATCTTCCCTGCTGGCCCCCGGGCGCAGCTGACTTTTTATCACACCTGTTTTGTTTGAACGGCTGCACTGGAAGGCACGTTAAGGCCTCGCTTAAGACCACCCCACTTCTCTATATGCAGGCCCTGAAAGGCGCATGGGCACTGAGACAGGTACTGAAAAGGCGGGAAAGCTGAGACGCAGTGTGGGGGGTTACTGAGGTTTGGTCCCGATGTAGGAGCCTGCAAATCGTCAAACTTTGAGGCAGACTCTGAGCTCCTGAGAGCCCAAAGAGGAGGGATACAATACACATGCACAAAGAATGTAAAATAGCCCTTTATTAATCAGTTACATGTTGAGATGATGATAATCTGAACATGTGTAAAGTAAAATATATTATTGTTAATTTCATCTGTTTCTTTTTACTTCTTTTAATGTGGCCATTAGACAATTAACAATTAAAAATGGTTCACATTATATTTCTATTGGATAGTACTGGGATTCAAAGGATACCTTGTAAAGCTCTTAACCCAGTGACTGGCACATACTAAATGTCTAATAAATTCTCTAAACATGTTTTTACATATTGCTTCCCTGTGAAAAGCTTTCTGCCCTGTGGAGCTCAGCTCTAACTAGGGAGGCACACAATAAGCGAGTGAACACAGAAAAAAGGTACTTTGAGATCATGATAAATAAGTGCTGTAAAGGAAATAAAACAGGATCAATAGAACAGCAAGAATTGGCAGTGTCTTTTTAATTAAGGTGTCAGAGAGGGCCTCTTTGAACTGGTAGCATTTGAACTGAGACCTAAATGACTAACAGACAGAGCTGGCTGGGGACTGCCAGGGGCAGGGTTTCCAAGCCAGAGAATAGCTCCCGAATTAAGGTGTCAGAGAGGGCCTCTTTGAACTGGTAGCATTTGAACTGAGACCTAAATGACTGACAGAAAGAGCTGGCTGGGGACTGCCAGGGGCAGGGGTTCCAGGCCAGAGAATAGCTCCCAGGTTTCCAAGCCAGAGAATAGCTCCCGAAATAGCCCTAGGGCAGGAATGAAGCTTCTACAATTGAGGAAGAGAAAGAGATCCTGTGCTTGGGAAAAGGGTAGTAGGAAATGAGCCTGCAGAGGTGGAGGTGTGCTGGACAGCAGATCACAGGGGCCTTGTAGGCCTTGGTCATTGGTATTTGGAGCGTGACAGGAAACTGTTGCAGCCGTCTCCACCCAGTTCTAGGAAGAATTAAGCCCTAGGACTCTAAGGCATCCATTGCATGTAATGAATTAGCTTATCTCCTATTGTATTAGAGAATATTATTATCTACTGTCATCCTTGGGAAAACTGAGAAGACAGTCATTCAGACCATTCTTTGTGGGGCTTAATTCTCTCCCAAGATCCTGAGAAAGGCTGCATGAGAGGACACTTAGCAAAAGATTTGAAAAAGAGTACTCTGACTGCAGTGTAGAGAGTGGATTGGGCTAGGTGGGGCTAGAAGCAGGGAGGTTAGTGAGGGGTTCTTCATAGTGGCCTGGATGAGAGATGGCAAGTGGCTTTTGCTGGGGCTGCAGTGGCTGGATAGCAAGATGTGAACATGTTCTTTGGAAACCGGAGCCAAATGGAACAATGGATTAGACATGGAGAGAAAAAAAGAAAGAGAAGGAGTCAAAGACTGAGGTTTTGGTCTGAGCAATTGGGTGGATAGCAGTGCCATGTATGGTGATTGGGGTTCTTGTCCCAATTCTTCTGTGTGACCCTGGGTAAATAAGTGACTTCCTCGCTCTGCTGAGCCTCAGTTTCTCAACTGTAAAATGGGGATTACCATGGAGATTTGATGAGATCATACATGAAAAGCACAGATATGGCACATGGTAACCCCTTAAACTGCTATTATTATCATCGTAATCATTCCTACCCTACTGGCATACTGAAGTAGGTAAAAGCATGGGCTTGGAAACTAGTCAGACCTGACTTGAGTTTCTGAATTGTAATGTGACCTTGGGGAGGTCAGTTCACACCCCTGAGTCTCAAATTCCTCCTTTTTAAGGGGGTTGATGATAATATCCTCCCTCCAGACACAGTTGTGAGGGTTTAGTGAAGTCTTGGATGTGAAGCGCTTAGCACTCAGTACATAGTAATTGCTCTGTAAACAGGGCCTAAATGCCAGAGTTGTTTGAGTTTTCTCCTGTGTGTATGTTTGGTGCACACTTAAAATAAGTCTTTATATTTTATTATGAAATAATATATGCTCATTGGAAAATGTAAACGGTATAGAAATTTGTAAAGTAGAGAATGAAAGTTGACCTACCTCCCTTCTCCCTAAATCCTTAAGTAACCACCGTTGACTGTTGCATAGCCCTTCATAATTTCACGTATGCACATTCATATTCTCCTTGAGCAGCTGAGAATTCAGGCTAGTCCTACCCCTGGCACTTATTTGCTATGAAATATTGGGCAAGTTATTTAGCAATCACTCCAAGTCTCAATTTCTCTTTTTGTAAAAAGAAAAGTCACAGCAATACTTACTTCTGTGCTTTGGTAAGGATTCACTGAATGGTGCACGCAGACGGATTAGCTCTATGCTCGCACATACAAAGGTCTCAAAAACATTCAGCTGCTATTATTATATATATTTATTTTAAGATTATAGTCAGTACTGTTTTCTTTATGCTCTTCTGCAACTGCTTTTGTAGCTTAATAATATGTCTTGGACCTCCTTCTATACCAACACTCGTCTTGATTTAATGCAGAGTTAGGGAGGTGGAGCCCTTGCTAACTTTTCATCCTTAAGTTTCTGCTTCTGAGCGATTCCCTGTGGCCGGATCTGAATAACAGAGGCCATAGTCTGTGTGGCGCCTGGGGCTCCCAGGCTTTGGAGGTAGGTAATAGCCTTATCTGCCCAGGAGGTGGCAGGCAGAATCCAAGGGAGGACAGCAAGTAGCACAAGGAAAGTGTGGGGTTCTTTATAGCCTTTTATCTCTGTGGCCTGTGCCCTTGTGACCTGGTGTGACTTCTGGGTTCGCATCTTATTTCCCTTAAGGAGGCTGTGTACCCTACTTTCACTTTTCACTGGGGGGGCCTAAGGCAGAATCCAGACACCAAGCTAGCCAGATCCCAAGAGCTTGACAGTCTAGGATATTTTTTACAGAACCTGCTGTCTAGAATATTTTTTAACTGGTTTTATGATTATGCCATAGTATAATCATATGATATATATGACTATACCATTTTTTTTTAAAAAAGGGAGTCTACTGGTTATGGTAAATGGTTATTTTCCTCCCACCTCTCTCTCCACCATGCACATATGGGGGGACTTCAAAAAGTTTGTGGAAAACTAGAATTAAAAGATAATACAAATCTTTCCCTGAACTTTTTGAAGTACCTTTGTATTGCTCTTTAGTTCTGGGACTTACTCCCTTCCCTTCCAGGATCTAACCCTCTTCCCCTTCTCCCCCATTACTGACCTCTTCTCTATGCTCTACTGATTTGGAGAGTCCCACTTTTCTTCTTTTTTCTGTTCCAATCATGTTACAAAACTCAGATGTCCCTCTTTGCTGAAAGGCCCTTGGATTGCTTACACTCATCCATACCTGTTTCCGTCTTTCTGAGACAGTTGGTCCTGGATTCTTGAAGACCATTTCCTTGAGAGGTGGCAAGACTCATCTGCAGAGGAGGTGATGGGAAGGCTCAGGCAAATGGCAGTCGGTGTGGGATGAAAGGTCAGGAACAGGTATGATGATTTCTTTGGCAAAGGATAGTTGTTGGCAAGGATCATCACTATATAAGGGCCAATTATAACCCTTTTCCTGTCTTGCCCATGGGCTGTTGTCAGGATCGAATGAGATAAGATTTCTGAAACAACTTGGTACCATGTAAAGCACTTTATAACCTGTTAAGTATCATTAGTTAGCAAAATCACCTACACTCCACCCATGCTGTGGCAGGAAGGATACTGCATGACAAGTCCGGAGACCTGCATCTGCTACAAACTTGTTAATAGTGAGTAGCAAGTTTCCTGATCCAGCAAATTGATTTATTCTGGGTCATTGGGATGCATAGGTGAACAAAATATACAATTTCTCTTGGAATCCACGTTCAAGAAGGGAAGACAGACAAAACAGGTAAGCAAACTAACACAAACAATAAAGAGGAAATACCTGAGGCTAATAACAGAGGATCAAATATGTGAATCTCCTTTGCTGCCTCCTGAAGTCACACTGTCACAATAAAGAGATCTTTTAGAAAAGAGTGCCCATAAGTTCAGGGAGAACACAAGAGAATGTAATACCTCAAAGTTTTGGAAGCTGGGGCCGGCCCGGTGGTGCACTGGAGAGTGCGCCGCTTGGGAGTGCGGCGGCGCTCCCGCCGAGGGTTCGGATCCCATGTGGAGACCGGTTCCGGCTCACTGGCTGAGCGCGGTGCGGGCGCAACACCAAGGGTTGCAATCCCATTGCCGATTCGGATCCCATGTGGAGACCGGTTCCGGCTCACTGGCTGAGCGCAGTGCGGGCGCGACAACAAGGGTTGCGAATCCGTTACCGGTCAGTAAAAAAGACAAAAAGGAAAAAAAAAAAAAGTTTTGGAAGCTGGAAAGTCCGTGAATGAGTGTTAATTGGTAACTGACTTAGTAGACCTGTGAAAGTTGAATCCTCAGCTGATAGTGGGAAAAGTCAAGATTCAACCACTTTCTACTACAGAATCCACATAAGGATCATGAACTGGTGGCAGCAGATACCTCTGGAAATGGGGTCAAAGGGCAAGCTAACATAAGGAAGGTTGGTTGAAAGTTTATTTAAAAAGAATCCTCAGAGCTCTTCCCCATTTCCCTGATTCTGGACAACTGCCCCTCACCCAAAAAAAGACTGTAGTTTTGTTCTCTGGAGAGGATAACACAGAGGGTTTTTGGAATGTGAGACACCAAACACAGTTGGAAGAGAGAAATGTAATGTAAATAGGAGATTAAGGGAATACTGGATGTTGAGACTCCCTGGTCTTCTTCTCCATTTGTCACCTTTTACCCTCCTGGCAGGAAATTAGAAGAGTCTTATTTGGGAAATTTGATCACCCCAGGAAGAAAAGCCCTAAGAACTGATATTGGAAGTTCTGCAACTAAGTGGTCCAGTTGAATCACCCTACAGTGGAGTCTAATTCATATGCTCACAGCTTCCATTCACTAGTTAGCACCTGTGGAAGGCAGCCTGTAAGATGGCCCCAGTGATCCCACCTCCTGGTATTCACACCCATATGAAATCCTCTCTCCCTTTAAGAACGGGTTGAGCCAAAATGATAGAAGTCACTTTGAAGATTAAGTTTATAAAAAAAACCAGTCTTCCGCTTTGCCTTCTCTTGCTTTTTCACTTGCTCACTCTGGTGGAAGCCAGCTGCCAGGTTGTGAACTGTCCTATGGAGAGGTCCACATGGCAAGGAACTGAGGGACCTTCAGCCCACAGCCAGCAAGGAATTGAGGTCCCAGTCTAACAGCCTGCAAGGAACTGAATCCTGCCAACAACCACATTTTTATTGTAAGTATTTTCAAATATGATCAAAAGTAGGAGGTCCCAGTCTAACAGCCTGCAAGGAACTGAATCCTGCCAACAACCACATTTTTATTGTAAGTATTTTCAAATATGATCAAAAGTAGGAGGTCCCAGTCTAACAGCCTGCAAGGAACTGAATCCTGCCAACAACCACATTTTTATTGTAAGTATTTTCAAATATGATCAAAAGTAGGAGGTCCCAGTCTAACAGCCTGCAAGGAACTGAATCCTGCCAACAACCACATTTTTATTGTAAGTATTTTCAAATATGATCAAAAGTAGGAGGTCCCAGTCTAACAGCCTGCAAGGAACTGAATCCTGCCAACAACCACATTTTTATTGTAAGTATTTTCAAATATGATCAAAAGTAGGAGGTCCCAGTCTAACAGCCTGCAAGGAACTGAATCCTGCCAACAACCACATTTTTATTGTAAGTATTTTCAAATATGATCAAAAGTAGGAGGTCCCAGTCTAACAGCCTGCAAGGAACTGAATCCTGCCAACAACCACATTTTTATTGTAAGTATTTTCAAATATGATCAAAAGTAGGAGGTCCCAGTCTAACAGCCTGCAAGGAACTGAATCCTGCCAACAACCACATTTTTATTGTAAGTATTTTCAAATATGATCAAAAGTAGGAGGTCCCAGTCTAACAGCCTGCAAGGAACTGAATCCTGCCAACAACCACATTTTTATTGTAAGTATTTTCAAATATGATCAAAAGTAGGAGGTCCCAGTCTAACAGCCTGCAAGGAACTGAATCCTGCCAACAACCACATTTTTATTGTAAGTATTTTCAAATATGATCAAAAGTAGGAGGTCCCAGTCTAACAGCCTGCAAGGAACTGAATCCTGCCAACAACCACATTTTTATTGTAAGTATTTTCAAATATGATCAAAAGTAGGAGGTCCCAGTCTAACAGCCTGCAAGGAACTGAATCCTGCCAACAACCACATTTTTATTGTAAGTATTTTCAAATATGATCAAAAGTAGGAGGTCCCAGTCTAACAGCCTGCAAGGAACTGAATCCTGCCAACAACCACATTTTTATTGTAAGTATTTTCAAATATGATCAAAAGTAGGAGGTCCCAGTCTAACAGCCTGCAAGGAACTGAATCCTGCCAACAACCACATTTTTATTGTAAGTATTTTCAAATATGATCAAAAGTAGAAGGAATAGCACAATAGAAACTAGTTTATCCGTCACCCAAATTCAAGTCATTGAGATTTTGCCATATTTGCTTCTCCCATTCTTTTTCTTTCTTTTCTGCTTTTAAAGCAGACCCTAGACATCATGTCATATTGCCTTTATAAACTTTTTATGTATCTAAAAAAATTAGTCCCCTTCCTTCTCTTCAATATTAGCAGACAACTAAAGATTACTATGTGTATGACAGCTTCTAACATAAAAGATAGAGACCAATACCAAAAAAGGCGTTTCAGAGCAGGGAGGTGAAAATCCCTCAAAGAGATCAGAGTGAACATTACCACCATAAAACAAGATCAAGATGCTATGAAAGGAATAAAGAAGAATAAAGAAGAATAAAAAATTAAAAATGACTGATAGCACCAAAGTCAAGGATTCAGAGCCTGTACCAGCCAGCTGTGGGGGGGAAAAAGGAAAGAAAGGAAAAAAATGATAGAAAAAATGAAAAATTAAATAGAAGAGCTGGAAGATAAATTTGAGGAAATCTCACAGAAAGAACAAAAAGATAGAAAGATGGAAAATGGGAGAGAAGAGAAAATTAGAGGGCCAGTGTAGGACTTTTAATATCCCCCAAATAATAGGAGTTCTGGAAAGTGAGAAGAGAGAGAATGAAGGCAAGGAAGTCATCGCAAAGTGTTTCAAGAGAATCTCCCCCAAACTAAAGGATATTATTTTACAGATTTAAAGAGTACATCAAGTGCCAGCACATTGGATGAAATTTTAGAAAACTTGTGAGAAAGAGAAGGATCTTACAAGCTTCCAGAGAGAAAAAGACAGGCCATGTACAAAAAATAGTAATCAGAATGTCTTGGCAGTTTTCTTTTTAAAAAAAAAAAAAATTTATTGAATCAAAATTGATTATACATATTTTTGGGGTTCAACATTGAGATATGTTGATCAAATCAATATTACTAGCATATATATTGTTACAAATCATAATTATTCTTTATGCCCCTTGTCCAACCCCTCCCCATCCCCTTTTCCCTCCCGCCTCTAATCACCCTAGATTTCTTCTGTCCCTCTGAAAGAATAATGGTTACTCTATTGATTTGCTGCCCAAATGATCTGTCCAATGCTGAGAAGCATGATCAGGTCCCCCAATACTATCATAGAGCAGATGTCTCTTCCATCACTCTGAAATGGGCCCTGTGGGGAGAGACATCCTCCTCCTTTCTTTATCTCTACTGGTGACTCTTCTTGTGTCAATGCTCTCCAGTGGCTGGTGGACCACCTATGTGGTGGTTGTGGTGTCTAGCTGCCTTTGCAGCAGTCATGATATTGTGGTGGCTGTGGTGGCCATCCACATGGAGGAGATGATTTTGGCATGCTCCTTGGTGCTGGCAGTGTGCCTGGTTGTGGAGAGTGTCTGATCCCTGGCTCCATACCCCAAGTCCCCGGGCAGGCCCTGAGGCACTGGCACGGTGAACCTGGTTGTGGGAGGGGGCATCTGGTCCCCAGATCCATACCTGGGGACCCTGGTCGGTCCTGAGGTGCTGGCACAGTGTGCCTGGTTGTGTGAGGGGGGTCCAGTCTCCTTCTCCATGCCCCAGGTCCCAGGGTGGGCCCCGAGGTGCAGGTACAGTGTGCCTGGTTGTTGGGGGGAAATCTGGTCCCCTTAATCATGCCCTGGGTCCCTGGGCAGGTCCCGAGGTGCTGGTAAGGTGTGCCTGGTTGTGGGAGGGGCATCTGGTCTCCTTCTCCATGCCTCAGGACCCTGGGCAGTCCCTGAGGCACTGGCACAGTTGCCTAGTTGTGGGAGGGGGGTCTGGTCCCCTTCTCCATGCCCCGGGTCCCTGGGCAGTCCCGGAGGCACTGGTGAGGTGTGCCTGGTTGCAGGAAGGGGGGTCCAGTCCTCTTCTCCATGCCTTGCGTCTCCAGGCAGGCCCTGAGGTGCTAGCGAGGTGTGCCTGGTTGTGGGAGGGGGGTCTAGTCCCCAGCTCCATACCTCGGGACTCTGGGTGGGTCCTGAGGCACTGGCACATTGTGCCTGGTTGCGGGAGGGGGGCTGGTACCCTTCTCCAAGCCCCAGGTACCCGGTTGGCAGTTTTCAAGAAGATTGGAAACTAGAAGGCAACAGGGCAAGGCCTTTAAAATTCTGAAGGAAAATTATCACCAATCTAGAATTCCACAGATAGCTCAATATCAATTAAGCATGAGGATAGGATAAAGACATTTTCTGACATGCAGAATCTCAAAACATTTACTTTCTAAAGAAGCTACTAGAGGATATAAAAGAAGGAAGAGAAACCTAATAGTAGAGAAACAAAGAGGCTCTTGAGAACTTCCAGGGGTCAGCCATATACCTGGCACAAACTGCCACCAGTCCAGACTGGAGAAGGTCAGAAAGTTCCAGGAGAGATATCTCCAGGAAGATATCATACTAAAACCTCTGAAGGTCTTGGGAACAGACTAGACAATTGGCAAAGAGTCTGGGGTTGAGTTAGTGGTAAGTACGTAAAAAACTAAGCAAATGAAAAAATAAGGCAATTATTGATTCTAAGGGATGAGGGGAAAAGTTGTGTAGGATAGACAAAGTAAAAGTAAAAAAAGTAGTTTACTGTAGAGCTCCATTGTAACATTTACATAGTCACAATAATGTAAATACTGAATATTGTTCTAACATAGTTACCATGTAAGCATATCAGGAAGAAGCAGGGTGGGAAGGGCGCATGCGTGTCGCGTGCACTGGGGAAGGAAAGAGAGCTAAATCTTCACCTGCCATAGAGAAATTTAACAGATAAAACCTGATATTCAAAAATGAAGAAATACAGTAAAACAAGCAAGTTCCTTAAAGATATGAAGGGATAAATATTTAGTTGAAAAGAGGTGGAAGCAGCTGCATCCAGGAAACAGTAAATGACCGTGATGGAGGGAGAGGGTAAAGGATGCTGTTTTTCACAGCAAACCATGTGACTCATTAAACTATGTGCATGTCGGGGGGCCGGCCCGGTGGCGCACTGGATAGTGCACCGCTTGGGAAGCGCGGCGGCGCTCCC
>NW_007729852.1:242078-242821 GCF_000696425.1 Galeopterus variegatus
TACGGGGGCAACACTGAGGGTTGCGATCCGGTGCCGGACACGGAAAAAGACAAAAAAAAAAACTATGTGCATGTCTAACATATAAAAATAACAAGTAAAACAAAAATTGATGATGCCACCTAGTGATAAATGCGGTGAAGTCAGTAACTCAGGAGAACGTGAGGGAGTGTGTCAGAGGGAAGCGACTTTGGAGTGGGTTGTGGGGCAAGTCCTTTGAGCAAATGAAATTTGAGTCACAGGCAGCCTGAAAGATGAGAATCAGCTATATGAGAATCTGGGGAAAGGGGGCTCCAGGAAAAGGGAAGAGCCAGTGCAAAAGATCTGAGGCAAGAACCAGCTCAATATCTGCTCCCACATGTTTATTGCAGAACTATTCACAATAGCCAGGGATAGAATCAACCTAAATGTCCACCAACAGATGAATGGATAAAGAAAATGTGATATAGATACACAAGGGAATATTATTCCACTATAAAAAAGAATGAAATCTTGTCATTTGTGGCAATGTGGATGAGCCAGGAGAATGTTGTGTCAAATGAAATAAACCAGGCACAGGAAGATAAATACTGCATGTTCTCGCTCATATGTGGAAGCAAAATAAGTTGATCTCATCGAAGTAGAGAGTAGAATGGTGGGAAATAGAGGCTGGGGAGGGTGGGGGAGAGAGGGCATTGGGAGAGGTTGGTTAAAGTATACAAAGTTACAGCTAGATAGGAGCAATAATTTCTAGCATTCTATAGCAC
>NW_007729852.1:243463-244524 GCF_000696425.1 Galeopterus variegatus
ATATGCTAATTAGCCAGATTTGATCATGGCACATTGTATACAGATATTAAAATATCACGCCATACCCCATAAATATATTCAATTACTGTATGTCAATTAAAAATATATATATATAAAAGAAAGGGCTTAGCAAGTTGTTGATAACAAACAAGAAGAATGAAGTGAGAAGGAATAGGGTCTAGAAGGAGTAAGAGATGAGTTTGGGCAGATGGACAAGTGCCAGGTTATTCAGGGCCTGACTGGCCGTGGGGAAGGCTTGGGATTTTATTCTGAGGGCCATGAGAAGTGTTTGGAGGCCCTAAGCAGAAGAATAGAATTATGTTTTAAAAGGATTTCCTTGTATAAATGTGTATTTAATATCTCCAGAGTGCTAGACACTGTCCTAAGTTCTTTGTGGGTACAATATTAAACTCATTTAATCCTTATGATAACATGATGATATCATGTTATGATAACATGTTAGCCCCATTTTTTTCTCAGTGGGAAAACTAAAGCATAGCAAAGTTGAGTGGCACAGTGCTAAGCTGGGATTCAAACCCAGCACACCTTGCTGTCTCCCCAGAGACCCCTCTGGCTTGTCCAGTGGAGGATCAGGACTAGATGCGGCGATTCTCAACCCTCGCCATGCGTCTCAAGCCCATGGAGAGTTTTAGAAAGATAAAATGCCCAAATGCACTGGCATTTTTAGAAACTCTTCAGGTGACTCTGAAGTGCAGCGAGGGTTGAGAATCATTGGACTGGAGGCTTTCTAACATTCCCTGAGCTCCATGATTCTGTCCTCAAACCTTCAGTTCTGTTGTAGGCAGGTGGACTCTGGCGCAGGACGGGCTGGCCTGTGATTCCTCTTTGGCCTCTGTCACTTTCTCAGAGCCCAGGCATCCTGCTTCTCCCCAGCATGGGTCCTCCTGGAACCTGGGTATCTTGCTGGTCTCCACTCTGGTCTCAGCACTCAGGAGTCTTGTTTCACCTCTGCTGCCTTTCCTTTCTCAGAACCTCAGCGGTCAGTCCCCACATCCCTCCCCAGCTTTCTGTACCAAACAACTGCACTGGGAGAGAGAAAG
>NW_007729852.1:244685-246068 GCF_000696425.1 Galeopterus variegatus
GTCAGTCCCCACATCCCTCCCCAGCTTTCTGTACCAAACAACTGCACTGGGAGAGAGAAAGAGAGACTGTGTGCATCTTGTTTTGAGGGGAGTCAGGAGTTCTGGACCAGGGACCAGGAGACCATCTTGGCGAGGACTTATATGTGTCACTCCACATCTCTGAGCCTCATCTTTTCTTGTAGTTAAGTAGGGAGAAGATACCTGCTGTGCTTGTCATGAGCCTTCGAGATCCTCTATGATCTGACACTGGCTGGCTCTTCAGGTCTCACCAAGCTCCAGCTGCCCTGGTCTTTCTGTTCCTGGCACAAATTCAGCTTGTTCAAGTCTTGCATTGGTCTGAAACCCTTTGCTTAGAACATTCTTCCTCCGGTTCTTGTCATTCCAGTCACAGCTTAAATATCACCTTAGAATGGCCTTCCCAAGCCACTCATTCAAAAGTAGCCACCTACCCTCTTCCCCAAAGTCATTCTCTACCCCCTGACTCCGTTATACTGTCTTTACTGCACTAGTACCACTTCAAAGTGTCTCTTTTATTGGCCTACCTGTCTGCCTCTTCCACTGGGATGTGAGCTGCACAAGAGCAGGGATCTTGTCCTTTCTGTTCAATCTTGTCTTTCTGTGTCTTTAGCACCTGGAAAGGGCCTGACACATAGTAAGTCTCAATAAATGTTTATGGATGAATAAATATCTACACCCGTGGAAACTCAAATGGTGTAATGTTTGCTATGGCACTTCAGAAACTCTGGACTGCTACACATGTGGATTAGCTTTTTATTCAAAACATCTACGTTCGGGGGTGGTATATTTACTTTCTTAACTCTGTTTCCTTGAGGCTGGTTGTAACTCAGTCTGACAGATGGCAGGGGATAATGTCTGGGGAGAAGGAGCCTGAGATTATGATAGAGCTGTGGAGAGCCTCTCCTTGGGTAAGCTGCTAGTGGACAGTGGACCGCGGCCTGCCTTTGTAGAGTTGGCTTCCCAACCCCACTGCTTGACCTCACATCTTCTACATTACTGGTCATTCAAAATTTTGCCCAAGTGGGTTACTGGGTGGCTGCTTCGGAGGCTTGGAGATCTTTGGCCCAATTTCCTGGTTGGATGTGCAGTTTGTAGGTGAGAAATGTACTAATTTCCTGTGGCTAGAGAAAAAATAATGAAAAGAAAAAAATGGGGCCCAAATATTTAACTACCGGAGGTAGAGCAAGGTGAAAAGAAGAGAACAGACAGAGACCCGGTGCCGAGAGGCAGGGACTTTTAAGGGAGTGCTATTGGGATTTTGGAGGTGTGTTTTCCTCCAGCTCCTCTCTATCCAACCCCCAACCCCGCCTTCTCTGACCACAGTGATCTTCACAAAACCACACTACACAGTGGGCGCTGGCTGTG
>NW_007729852.1:246638-251281 GCF_000696425.1 Galeopterus variegatus
CCGCCTTCTCTGACCACAGTGATCTTCACAAAACCACACTACACAGTGGGCGCTGGCTGTGGGGTCAGATAAGAATTTCTGAGGAATGGGTGGAACGGCATCTTTTCCAGAAAGGAGAAGTTAAAAGGTCAATGCCAGTTTCCCCTTTCTTGCTGATCAGGCTCCCAGGTCAGGCTGAGCCAGCTCTGTCCACCTCCGTTTCCTGGTAGCAGCTCTAGGCTGCTGTCTGTGTTATCCATTAACCAGGCACTAATATTTCTGTTTACCCATCTGTCATCCTGCTTCAGGATAGGGGATTCAGAGGAGCCCCACAATCACACAGCCACGCGGATGTTCTTGGATCAGGCCCAACCAGCCATATTTAGCTAGTGTTTACTGTGTCAAAAGTCCTGTGCAGGAGCTTTGTCCTATTTCTTTGCCAGGAAGAAGAAAGTTTTCTCAGGGAGGTTGTGGTCTGCCTGCCATTCGAGCACATGTTCTGTGATGTGCATCCAGGGATGTGCTTGAGCTGGCTTACAAGAGCTGATTGTTAGCATCTCTTGCCAAACCATATTCAGTATTTTCATGTTGGTAGTAGAAATTAGCTCTGGTGGGAGTGCGTATGCCACAGAAATTGGCAAGTGCTATAAATCAGGGTCTTCCCTACCTTCTACTCCCCACCTCCATCTGACTTCCCCCACCCCTAATACCAAAAGCTGGTTGTTAAACATTTTCCAGCACACCACTGGGGACACTCATTTACCAAATAGATGCATAATAACTTGTAAGGCCGCCTCTTGGCTATTTGGTCTTTGGACAGTGAAAGAGGAAACAGCCCCCCGAGCTCCTAGCCTAATGAAAAACCTGCATGTTTGCATAGTACTCTGTGGTTTCTTAACTCTGTCATACGCATTTTCTCCTTGACCCTAACAACCATCTCCCTTCAGTGGTCTAAGTTCCTTTCCGAGGCCTGAAAGACTTTTCATGGTCTGATCCCTGTTTACCTTCTTGACCTCATCTTCTATCACTGTCTCCCCAGTTCACAGTATTCCAGCCCAGTGGGTCTCAAAGTGTGGTCCCTGAGCCAGCAGCATCAGCATCAGCTGTGAACTTGTTAGAAATATACCCCAAGACTACTGTGATGGTTAATTTTATGTGTCAACTTGATATTTGGCTAAACATTATTTCTGGGTATGTATGTAAGGGTGTTTCTGGATGAGTTTAGCATCTGAATCAGTACACCAAGTAAAGCAGATTGCCCTCTCCAATGTCGTGGACATCCGATCCTTGGGGAGCCTGAATGGAACAAAAAGGTGAAGGAGGGGAGAATTTGCTCTCTCTGCCTGACAGCTTGAGCTGAAGCATCAGTCTTTCTCTGCTCTTGGTCTAGAACTTATACCATCAGCGCTACTCATTCTTAGGCCTTCAGACTTGGACTAGAATACACCAATTCTGGTACTCAGGCCTTTGGACTTGTACTGGAACTACACAACCAGCTTTCCTTAGTCTCCAACTTTCAGATGGCCAGTTGTGGGGCTCTTAGCCTTCATAATTGCATAAGCCAGTTCCTCATAATAAATCTCTTCACACACACACACACACACACACACACACACACACACACACACACACACACACACAGAGGTTGAGCATTCCTAATCTGAAAATCTGAAATCCTAAATGCTCCAAAAATGAAACTTTTTGAACCCTGACATGATGCTCAAAGGAAATGCTCATTGGGTCATTTTGGATTTCAGATTTTCGTATTAGGGATGTGCAGTTAGGTAACTGCAAATATTATAAAATCTGAAAAAAAATCCAAAATCTGAAACACTTCTGGTCCCAAGCATTTTGGATAAAGGATAACAGACCTTTACATCCCGTTGGTTCTGTTTTTCTGAAAAACCACAACCAATACACCCACTGATCCTGAAACCCTGGGGGCGGGAGTACAGCAATCTGTGGTTCAGCACACCCTCCTGGCGATTCTAATCCATGCTTCAGTTTGAAACCACTGTGCTAGCCCTACACTGGCCTCCTCTGTGGCCTTGAGATGCTAAGGTTTTCTCTCTCCTCTCGCCTTTGTGTTAGCAGTTTGTTTCCAGAATGCTTTTCCCATGGGCCTTCGTACGGCAACTCCTTTTCATCATTCAGGGCTCAGCTGAACATCACTGCCTCAGGAGAGTCTTCTAAACCTCCTTAACCTTCCATTATACTTTCGCCAATAACTGTATTTCATTTCCTCCTTGTTTCCATTTGCTACATTCTAAAATGACCTTGCTTGTTTATTTATTTACTTGTTTATTAACTATTTTTCTCCCACCAGAATGGAAGCTGCTGTAGGATGGGTACCTTGTACACTCTGTATCTCTAGGCCCTGGAAAAGTGTCTGGTCTATAGTAGATAATCGATGCATATTAGTTAAACAAATGAATTACTAATTCTCCAAAGAGGAAATGGGCCAATATACCAGTGACTTGATGAAGGTCAAATATTTGTGAGTAGCTAAAGCTTCACCCTGAAAGTGTCAGACCAGGTCCAGTGATTTCTTTATAACCTCATGAAAAGCAAAATGACTTCATTTTGTATTTTTCTGGTTTGCAAGAGCAACCATGTCCCTAAAGAGCCCGTGAATATCAGAGTCAGAAGGAGTTTGGCAGTTAACCAGTTCAGCCCTTATCAGATGTGAGTTTCCTTAATGTCCCAAGATGGGTGTTTTCTATCTTCTGCTTGAGTATTCCTGGAAATTGGGGAGTGACTACCTTGCTGAGGTAGTTGGTTCCATTTAAACAGCCCTAACTGTTTGAAATGTATCTCCCTGCCTCTTTCACCTATGCTTTGTCCTTCCTTTCTCTTTGTGGGGCTACATAGAATGCCTCTTCCATAAAATGGACCTTATTTTGCCCCAGCCTTCTTTTACTTCCAGCATTCTCTTACTTCCTTCTCATCCGTTAGTGAAGAAAGTGGGCACTTTGGAGTCAGGAAGACCAGGATTCAAACTCCCTCTCACCCATTGACCTGGTGAAAGTTACCTTAACCCTCCAGGCTCTTTCTCTAGCACAGTGCCTGGCATTTAATATGTTCTACTACGATTGTTGTTGTTACTGTTGTGTGGTTTTAAATCTCCAAAACATTTGATTAATTTTTCTGGGCTTGATTCCCTGAGTTGGTGTTCTCCTTAAAAATGTGTTGCTCGGGGCCGGCCCCGTGGCTCAGTCGGGAGAGTGCGGAGCTGGTAGTGCCGAGGCCGTGGGTTCAGATCCTATATAGGGATGGCCAGTGCACTCGCAGGCTGAGCGTGGTGCGGACAACACTAAGCCAAGGGTTGCGATCCCCTTACCAGTCAAAAAAAAAAAAAATGCGTTGCTCAGTACTGTATATGCTACTGATTAAAGGTAAGTGGAGTGGGGTTATTATCAATTTATTTAGAATCTGTTTCTTCAGCTTCCAGTCAAGATGGTGGAATAGATGGTCCCCAGCATCACTCCCTCCCACAAATCAACCAATCTACAACCGTTAAAAAGCAGTGACCAATGACAGCCAAGCTGGGGCTGCTAGAGCTCAGAGCAAGAGGAGGGAGATGTAAGGAGTACATGAAGGCAGGAGAAGCCATGATGACAGAAAGAAAGAACCGCTCCAACTGTTTTGAGCCCGACCACTTCAAGGCTGGCCCTGGTGAGCACACGGAGTAAGAGCTGGCAAAAGCTGCAGCTGTGCCCTTCTTATGAAGTTGCTTGGAGACTGCAGAGGAAAAGAGGGCCTTGGCAGCCCCCTGGCCAGCAAGACCACTGACAGGGCTCCCATAGACCCACATAGGAGCGAGGAGCCACAGACAACTGAAAAAGGAGCCTCTCAGAGGCCAGTGAGTCACTGCAAGGGACTGGTGCATGGCCCATCCTGTGGGAAGTGTTTGGAGTGTGGGGAGGTGGGGGAGACGGGCCCACCAAGAGAACACTGGGGCACAGCAAGGACAGCTGATCTGCCCTCCAATCAGCACAGGACCACTCAGTGGAGACTGGTCAGGAATACAGAACTGCAGGGGGTGCAGTTTGCTGAGAAGACTCAGGCCCAGACCAGAGTTTCCATGCAGCCCAGGTGTTCTGGACCTCACAGGATCTGAAAGTGCTTACAAGGTCAGCCATTAAAATCTGAGCTGTACAAAAAGGCTTCCCCAGGGAATCAGCAGCAAAGCAGCAATTTAGCTCAACCACAGAGCTCAAGTGCTGGTCCCCACAGGAAGTTCCCCCACTTCAGAAATAAGCAAAGGACAGCAAATTAGTTCCAGTGCAGAGTTTAAGTGGTGGGAACAGTGAATAATCCAACACAGAACTAAAAGAAAAAGCGAAATACCCACAGACCAGAGACAAAGTTTGATATTAACCAGTGAAGGTCTAACACCACCAAAGAACACTTATAAAACCTAGAAGGACTGGAAGCCTCCTGGGCTCCCAAGCTGGGGTGGGAGGGGGCCGATGGCCTCAGCCATGGCCCCCAACATCCACAACCAGCCCAGTGACAACCACTGAGCTGCCACCAGAAACACCCTGAGCCAGGGTGGTGGGGAGCCAAGAGCCTCAGCCACGCCCTTCCTGACATCTGCATCCAGCTGAGCAATGACAGAGCTGCCACTGGAAGCCCCCTGGTCTCCCCTGCTGGAATGAGGG
>NW_007729852.1:252311-257717 GCF_000696425.1 Galeopterus variegatus
AAATTCAAGTTTTTTTTCTCACATATTACTACCAAACCATTTCGTACTTGGCTACACAATACATTATTTCTATCATTTAAAATTTTATTTATTTCTTTTAAGTGAGGGTACATCTGTGTTTCACATGGACTGATATCTCAGAACTAAGTAATAATCTATAATTTTATATATGCAGTCTCATTTTAATCCTTAGAATAGGCCTGGGAGGGATACATTACCCTCATTTATTATGATTTGGAAATAGAGGCTGGAGGCTCTGACTTGCTACAGGTCATTCAGCTCCTGCTGACCCAGCCCTGAAGTCAGGGCTCTTATGACACCAGTCCAGCCTGCTTTTGAAGAAGGAAGACAGAGAATGAGCTTTTGGTTGGGTGGCAATGCTAAGGAAAGGCATTCACTTTCTGGAGAAAGTGAATATTGAGTGGCGTTTGTAAGAGGGGAAGAAGCAAACGATGAGAAGATGGGAGAGAATGGGGTTGAGGTGGGGGCGACGTATAGCAGGAAGGACGTATAGTCTCTCTCAGGAACAGTTTCGTGGACAGCTAAGACAGTGATTCCTGACCCAGGCTGTCCATCAGAATCACCTGGGGAGCTTTTTAGAGCTCAGTGCTGGGGCCCCACCCTCAGAGATTCTGCCAGCGGGTCTGAGGTTGGCCTAGGTTGCAGACCACTAGGCTGGAGAGTCGGTGAACTCAGCTAGAGAGAACCGGCTGGGAGTCCTCATTGTGGAGAAGTGAGTTAGGCTGGTAGAACTGAGAAGGGAGAGAGGGCACGAGGCCGGCAAAGGAATGATGTGATATGAGTTCCTGGGAGGAAAAATCTTGACAACAGGGAAGCTGCAGATTTCTGAGCAGGAGGGTTATATGTTTGAAGCACCTGTGAAAGACTAATCACTCGGAGCTGGGACTCACCCCACACCCTCTTTCTAAGTCCAGTCTCTCCATTCATCAATCTAAACGACACACTCAGTGCCCTTGCTCGCTTCCCCTCACTACACCTTCATCTTAAAATGTTTCTACAGCTTCAAGTGCACCACCTTCCCCGTTTGCTGCTGAGTCTGGTTCTTTATCCCATTTTTTCCCTCCCCATACTTGCAGAAGTGTTACAGAAATTGTGGGCACTCACTGCAGAGTTTTATAACCTTTATTTTCAGTCTGCCAGACCAGGTTGTTTTTTCCTATGCTAGTCAGTGTAAATCTCAGATTGATGGGTACCAAGCCACATGCTAGCCTGTGCGGGGTGCCATATAGGAAGATGAAATCCAGACCTCATACAGCTCCCAGTTTAACAAGGGAGACAAGATAACACATAAAAATGAATGGAGCACACTTAAAAGGCAACAGGTCAAACAGATACAATGAAACCCAGATCATTAGAGGTCTAAGCCCCCAGTCCTCCCTTCTCGGCCTCTTGGTTCCGAACCTTTTTGAGTCTTCTTTGACCTCATTGAGCATTTCTCATCCATCTCTTTCCCACTGGTTTCTTTCCAGCATCAATAGCTAGACCAGTGTCCTGGTGTCGTTTCTAAGCTTGTAGCAAGATTGCTTTAGGACTCTTCATCCTGATTATCTCCAGCTACCGACTACCTTACCAGGACTGAACTTGTCCTTAGCTACCTTGCTTCTGAAGTCCTAGCCAAGTGCTTCTGTGCTTAACCATTCTTGTGTCATTGAGTTAAGCTCCTTTGAGGAAAATTCACTCAGGGAGGGATACCAAGCTGGTAAGAGAGGCTTTTGTAAAGTCCCAGTCATGGACTGGGCCTCAAGATTCCTGGATCTGGGACAGGAACCCTCATGTTCCCCTTCTCCCAGGCTGCCCAACTCTTGTGCAACCCANAAATGTTTCTACAGCTTCAAGTGCACCACCTTCCCCGTTTGCTGCTGAGTCTGGTTCTTTATCCCATTTTTTCCCTCCCCATACTTGCAGAAGTGTTACAGAAATTGTGGGCACTCACTGCAGAGTTTTATAACCTTTATTTTCAGTCTGCCAGACCAGGTTGTTTTTTCCTATGCTAGTCAGTGTAAATCTCAGATTGATGGGTACCAAGCCACATGCTAGCCTGTGCGGGGTGCCATATAGGAAGATGAAATCCAGACCTCATACAGCTCCCAGTTTAACAAGGGAGACAAGATAACACATAAAAATGAATGGAGCACACTTAAAAGGCAACAGGTCAAACAGATACAATGAAACCCAGATCATTAGAGGTCTAAGCCCCCAGTCCTCCCTTCTCGGCCTCTTGGTTCCGAACCTTTTTGAGTCTTCTTTGACCTCATTGAGCATTTCTCATCCATCTCTTTCCCACTGGTTTCTTTCCAGCATCAATAGCTAGACCAGTGTCCTGGTGTCGTTTCTAAGCTTGTAGCAAGATTGCTTTAGGACTCTTCATCCTGATTATCTCCAGCTACCGACTACCTTACCAGGACTGAACTTGTCCTTAGCTACCTTGCTTCTGAAGTCCTAGCCAAGTGCTTCTGTGCTTAACCATTCTTGTGTCATTGAGTTAAGCTCCTTTGAGGAAAATTCACTCAGGGAGGGATACCAAGCTGGTAAGAGAGGCTTTTGTAAAGTCCCAGTCATGGACTGGGCCTCAAGATTCCTGGCTTCTGTGCTTAACCATTCTTGTGTCATTGAGTTAAGCTCCTTTGAGGAAAATTCACTCAGGAAGGGATACCAAGCTGGTGAGAGAGACTTTTGTAAAGTCCCAGTCATGGACTGGGCCTCAAGATTCCTGGATCTGGGACAGGAACCCTCATGTTCCCCTTCTCCCAGGCTGCCCAACTCTTGTGCAACCCAGAGTGCCTCTGAAGGTCCAGAGAATTCGCTAGTCTGTGGTGAAGTCCAAATTTGGCGCCCCTTCTGCTTGACTTACACCCCTGTCCCCATTCGTTACCTCTGCTGTCTCTTTGCCTCTGCATCCCAACAGGGAGGAGCCCTGATTCCGCAGCAGCTGCAGCCCTTTTCCAAAGGTTCTGCGCACCACCGAAGAAGAGAAATAGAAAAGCAGGGGGTCCAGACTGGCGTTGAGTGAGCTGAACACCACAGCTTCCGCCCGCCATTCAGGGCTTTCCCTCGTGAAAAACCCCACCAGGTGGGATATGTTGTAAGGTGCAAAGCACACCAGGAAATTGAGAAGTGTCACAACAGCCAGCCCCACAGCTCGGCGCCGCCTCTGGGCCCCGACGTGGGGCTGGGTGAGCATGATCCACACAAAGCGCCAGTAGCAGAAGATGGTGACCGCCATGGGAATGAAGAAGAGCACCAGGCACACCTCCAGCCGCACAGGCAGCAACACGTCCAGCTGCTCTTGGGTGAAGTTCTCATAGCAGGTCACTTCATTGCTGTATCCCGCCTGCTGGGTTGAGTTCAAGTACTGAACGATGATCACAATGGTGCAGTGACCAAAGGACATGATCCAGGAGACCAGAGCAGCAATCACTCCATACAGGGGCCGACGGGAGAGCTTGTACTGCACAGGGAAAGCCACTCCCAGGTAGCGCTCAATGCTGATACCCGCCAGGAGCCAAGTGCTGCAGTAGATGCTGCTGAAAAAGGCAAAACCTGTGAGGGCACAGACTACATCAGGCAGATACCAGTGGAAATCGGACGCAGCCTCCATGATCTTGAAGGGCAGCAGCAGCAGCAGCAGGAGGTCAGTCAGCGTCAGGCTGAGCAGGAGGATGTGCACGGGTGCGGGCTGGGGCTGGCGGACCCGCCCCATGAAGGCCCGCAGAGCCAGCAGGTTGGCGGGGAGACCAGTGAGGAAGATGATGATGTAAGCCGCGAGGATCGTGGAGCTGTGCAAACTGGGCATCATTCTGGAGGAGGATGAAAGAGGGCAGGGTCAGGAGGTCCCACTCACAGCCTGTGGACTCTCCCCAGGTTCAGGATGTGGACATCCTGCCTGTCACTCCCTCTTCCCAGACCAAAGCTTTCTGCTGCCACCACTGCTTGCTCACACCACCTGCTAGAACTGCCCAGAGCAATTATTGACTTTGCCTGGGGCGGGATACTAAGCAGTGGTTATTACATTTGCCATTGTGTGTCTCTGGGGGAGACCAACCCTCGGCTGCCCAAGGGAATTCCCCCTCTGGTTTCCCCGGCCTTTCTCTTTCTGTCTTCACAGATACAGGAAGTTACTGTTATCAGTTTCCAACTTTACCAAAGTCCCTTCCTCAGTCAGAGTCCTGACGGAGAGAAAGGCATCGCAGAGAGGAGAGAGCTGTACGATGTGTCAAAGGATGACCAGGCTGCGAGAACCCAGGCACTGCGAACCCAGGGCTGCTTCCCTACAGGACCCAGTGCCCAGCCCCCAACCCATCTCCTTACCTCCTTGCCCTCTCCTTTTGCAGAACGTGGATTTTCCTTCACCCTGTTCATCCCATCCAACGCTGGATTCTGACTCTGTTGAGAAGGGGAAGCTTAGAGAGGGGGCAGCAGGGAAAGAGTGGGGCAGCAGGGAAAGAGTGAGCCAGCACACTCTCCTTTGGGTCTTGTCCCCAAAAGACCGGAAAGGCCCCCAGGATGTGACTGGCTCCTGCACCTGGTGTTTCGCCTATAAACAGGTGAACTCCTCTTCGTAATGGGGTAACTCAGTTTCTACTTGGTTTGTAACCCTGCTGTCCACACAGTCTCTGGCCCCACCATCGTCTCCCTAGGCTTGATTTCCTGGCCCATGCTTCCTTGCTCCCCACCCTAGCTCCAGTCTCTGGGTACGAGCCTTACATTTCAGTCTCTGACACACTTCCTCCAGCCCCCCAACACCTTCCCCTTGCACTCTGTTCCTGGTTTCTTTTCCCAGAGCACAAGCACTGAGCTAGCTGCCTTGCCTTGTCTTTGTTCCGGAGAGATGGCTTCTTGGGATCAGTCCTGAAGGAAAGTCGGTAAGCTTCTGGGAAAGAGAACAGAGTTTTAGCCACTGCTACCGCCCATTTCACACAGGAAAAGGTTGTAAGGAGCGTGGCTGGTAGAAAGCTTTTATACCAGCACAAGCCATGTGACCAGAGAGAGGAAGGTCAGTAATTGAGCACTGTTTCCTCCCAGACCCAAAGTAAAAGGCCCCGGCTTCTTTATTCTCCCTAGAGATCATCACTCTGACTTGCAAACACATATTTTTCTGTCCTTAGTTTCTGAATTATTTTTTTAAATCTCAGGCATATTTTTCCACTTCCCAAGTCAAGTTATTTTATCTTCTTTTTCCTACTCATTCTCAGAAAAAAGGTTTCCTATTTCCTTTTACTCTTCAATTTTTACTTTCTATTTATTTATCCAAAATTTGAATTGACACATAATAATTGTATGTATTTATTGGGTAATGTGTGATATTTCAATACATGTAATATCCATAACCTCAAGCATTTATCATTTCTCTGTGTTGAGAACATTCAAAGTCTTCTCTTCTAGCTA
>NW_007729852.1:257923-272559 GCF_000696425.1 Galeopterus variegatus
TAACCTCAAGCATTTATCATTTCTCTGTGTTGAGAACATTCAAAGTCTTCTCTTCTAGCTAATTGGAGGTACACAATAAATTGTTAATTATAGTCACTCTACAGTACTATAGAACATGAGGTCTTTTTCTTCCTATCTAGCTGTAATTTTGTATCTGTTGACCAACCTCTCACTAGACCCCCTCACCTTTCAATTTTCTACTTTCTGTATGGTACGTGCCCTCTGCCCCCAACACGTTTCTTTTGCCCTCTCAGTTGAAACAGATTGGTTTCTCCTAGACTATGTCTTGTTATGGTGGAAATAGCGTGGGATTTGGCATCATGCAGATGTGGGCTCAGATCCAAGTCCTTTCCTTGTGACCTTGGGGACGATCAATTTCCTGAACTTTAGTTTGCTTCTCAGTGAGCATGGGAATACTTACATCCCAGCATTTCTGTCAAGATTCAATGAGGCAGCATATATGAGGGATCTTCAAAAAGTTATGGAAGATCTGTAGTATTTTAATTCTATTTTTCCAATGAACTTTTTTGAGTAGCCTCATATAAAGCATACAGGGCAGTGATGAGCACTTACTAGAAGCCCGTAAGCTGCCCCTTCTCTCAAGCCTGTTGGACAGCTTCATGGAAAGTGAGCCACTTGGTAAAATATCCAGGACCTCAGGGCACAGACATGCCATTTACGTGGTAAAGTGTCAGGAATGCAGGAGGCCCGAGTTCACGTGATCATGTGGCTCTACACAGGGCAGTGGTGCTCAGGCTCCGTGCATTTCCACCATATATTCCCTCTCCCTGTGGGCTGGCCCCATCTCTGAACCCCACCTTGTTCTTTTCTAACTATTTAGCTATTTTCCCCGCTCTGACCTGTAGAGCTCCATGTTAGAAGCTCCTCAAAGTCTTTTTGAAATACATACCCGAGGAAACAAGGAGAGTCAGAACATGTTTTCTTCTTGACCAAGCGAATGGGTCTGTGTTGTGCCATCTGTGGCTTGATCCCCGCTCACAGAATCTCCACTCTTGCCCTAAGACATACCTATTCCCTCTTGTTTGCCTATTCATTCATTCATTCATTCATTCACTCATTCTTGTGACCGAGAACCCAGGATCCAGATAGGTTAATATTCAGCTTTTCTTTTTCTTCAGCTCTACTCTCCTCTAGAACAAATGAATTCTATCCATTTATTTCCTTCCCCTAGCATACATATGCACTTTCCAGATAGACAGGGGAACTGAGGAACAGACCGTTCTCTATTGCTTGCTACCAAGTTTATTTGTGTCAGTTTTGTTCTTATGATTTTCTATAAATATTCATGAGGATATGGGTTTAATCGCAGACAGAAACATACTGGAAAACAAGTGTTGAGGAATGGGACTGCCTCTTTACCTCTGCCTGTCTTTTCCCCACCTCAAGGCTTTCTGTATCCCTGTAG
This sequence comes from Galeopterus variegatus, assembly GCF_000696425.1. Classification (NCBI taxonomy): domain Eukaryota; kingdom Metazoa; phylum Chordata; class Mammalia; order Dermoptera; family Cynocephalidae; genus Galeopterus; species Galeopterus variegatus. The sequence continues at coordinate 259,350 of NW_007729852.1, forward strand.
AGTGTCACCTATGTTGAAGATACCTCAATTAAACCCCCTCTTCCATGTTCACAGCAGTTATGAAGGTAACATAATAAAAGAAATTTTCGAATTCATGATTCATGATGCCTACCTACATCATAGGAAAAGGAAAGGCAGCCTCTCAGGCTCAATTCAAAGGATTAAGCTTTCACAAAAGCAATATCTTTCACAGTTTCTTCCAAGTGCAGTTTTTTCTCATTATCGTTATAACCCAGCTTGTTATACTAGGAAGTTGGACCCATTATCTAANTCAGGGCACAGACATGCCATTTACGTGGTAAAGTGTCAGGAATGCAGGAGGCCCGAGTTCAGGTGACCATGTGGCTCTACACAGGGCAGTGGTGCTCAGGCTCCATGCATTTCCACCATATATTCCCTCTCCCTGTGGGCTGACCCCACCTCTGAACCCCACCTTGTTTTTTTCTAACTATTTAGCTATTTTCCCCGCTCTGACCTGTAGAGCTCCATGTTAGAAGCTCCTCAAAGTCTTTTTGAAATACATACCCGAGGAAACAAGGAGAGTCAGAACATGTTTTCTTCTTGACCAAGCGAATGGGTCTGTGTTGTGCCATCTGTGGCTTGATCCCCGCTCACAGAATCTCCACTCTTGCCCTAAGACATACCTATTCCCTCTTGTTTGCCCATTCATTCATTCATTCATTCACTCATTCTTGTGACCGAGAACCCAGGATCCGGATAGGTTGATATTCAGCTTTTCTTTTTCTTCAGCTCCACTCTCCTCTAGAACAAATGAATTCTATCCATTTATTTCCTTCCCCTAGCATACATATGCACTTTGCAGATAGACAGGGGAACTGAGGAACAGACCGTTCTCTATTGCTTGCTACCAAGTTTATTTGTGTCAGTTTTGTTTTTATGATTTTCTATAAATATTCATGAGGATATGGGTTTAATCGCAGACAGAAACATACTGGAAAACAAGTGTTGAGGAATGGGACTGCCTCTTTATCTCTGCCTGTCTTTTCCCCACTTCAAGGCTTTCTGTATCCCTGTAGAGTGTCACCTGTGTTGAAGATACCTCAGTTAAACCCCCTCTTCTATGTTCACAGCAGTTATGAAGGTAACATAATAAAAGAAATTTTCGAATTCATGATTCATGATGCCTACCTACATCATAGGAAAAGGAAAGGAAGCCTCTCAGGCTCAATTCAAAGGATTAAGCTTTCACAAAAGCAATATCTTTCACAGTTTCTTCCAAGTGCAGTTTTTTTCTCATTATCGTTATAACCCAGCTTGTTATACTAGGAAGTTGGACCCATTATCTAAAATCATGTATAATCACTTTCTCCACTTCCTGATTTCTCAGTCACCCTCAGTCCATTCTAATCTGGGTTCTGTCCCTATTTTTCCATGGGATCCTCTCTTCCTCAGGTTAGCAACGATCTTTATGTTACTAAATTCAGTGGACATTTTTTCTTATTTTATTAGCATTCAACCCAATTTCCACAGCCTTCTCGAAATATCCTCTTTCCACAAATTCTGATATGTTATGCTCTTGTGGTCCCTCCCTTTCCTTTGGTCACTTTTTGTGTTTTTTTGTTTTGTTGTATTTTGTTTTGTTTTTCAGACTAGTTAAGCGCAGGAGTGAGAAGGGGAGAAAGTAGACAGGCGGTTCGATCCGTATCTGACTGTGAGCAATCAGTTGAGATGACTCGCCGCCTTCGGGCCGGCCTCCTTTGCTCATTTCTTAATTTCCTTTGCTGGCTCACCTTTCCCTACTCGTCCTCTAAATGTTGGAGTTCCTTAAAACTTGGTTCTAGGTTCTTTCCTGTTCTCATCCTATGCTCTCTTTTCAGTCTATTGTGACTGTTCCCACAGCTTCAATTACCATCTTTATCATACCTAATTTTGAATCCCCATCCTGGGTTTCTGTGAGCTTCGCATCCACATTTTCAACTCTCTAGTAGACATTGCCATTCGGATGTCTCACAGGCATTCCAGACTCAATGTATCCAGAGCTGACCTTAGAGCTAATCCAGCAAAATTGGCCTTCTTCCAGCCTTCCCTGTCTTGGAGCATAGGATCTGTTCCCATCCCATCCTCTGAACCATAATCTTAGAGTCAATCTTAATACCATCTTCTTCCTTATCCCCAGAATGCAGTCCAATGTACTTCCCCCAAATCTACGGAATCCATCTCTCTTCATCTCCTTCATCCCATCTCAGTGCAAGCCACCACCATCTGTGACCAGGATTTTAGCAGGGGCCATGGCTAACTCCCTCACAGCCACCCACTCCCCTGACAGTTAATTCTCTGTACAGTAGTTAGTGGAATCTTTTAAAAAATTGCAACCCAATTATATCATCCTCTGGAGGTTTCTCATTGCATTTAGGATAAATATAAAATCCTTAACAAGGGCTATAAGGCCTACTTAGCACGGTGCTTGCCAACTTCCAGCCTTAGCTCACGTCACTCTTATCTGTCCTTGCTGTCTAAGCAAGGCCATTTGTCGTTTCTGTGGATGTGCCACATTTCCTTCTGCCACAGAGTCTTTGAACCAGCCTCTGCCTGAAATGCTGTTTATTTCTCATTACCTACTCCAGCCTTCCCAGTTAATTACTAGGCTTCATCCAGATATCCACTTACTTCCTTAAGAAAATGCTCCCTGAACTCAAGAATTTAGTTAGATTCTCCTCTTATATGTCCTTATAGCATCTTTTCTATTGCTGAATAGTGTTCCATGTTGTGGATATTTCATATTTTATCTATTCGTTCACTTGTCAATGAACATTTGGGTTTTTTTTTTTTTTTTCCCAGTTTTAGCCTAATATGAACAAAGCTGCTATGAACATTCTTGTTTAGATCTTTGTGTGAGTATGTTTTCAGTTCTTTTGGGCAAATATCTAGGAGTAGTATGGTCTGGGTTGTACCATAAACTATGTGTTTACCTTTTTAAGAAACTTCCAGTTTTCCAAAGTGGCTGTACCATTTTGCATTCCCACCAGCAACGTATGTGCATTCCAGTTGCTCCACACCCTTGTCGACACTTTTTATTTGTTAGTCTTAAATTTTAGGCATTCTAGTTAGTGTGCCATGGTGTCTCACTGTAATTTTGATTTGCGTTTCCCTGATGACTGCTAATGTTGAGCATATTAAAGTACTTATTGGCCATTTGTGTATCTTCTTTNCCTGATGACTGCTAATGTTGAGCATATTAAAGTACTTATTGGCCATTTGTGTATCTTCTTTTGTGAAATGTCTATGCAAATCTTTTGCCCATTAAAAAAATGGATTATTTTTATACTATTGGGTTCTGAGATTCTTTATTATGTTCTGGGTTTGTCAGATGTATGTATCACAAATATTTTCTCTTATTCTGTGATTTGTCTTTTCATTTTCTTAGTTTTCTCTTGAAGAATAAAGGTTTTAAATTTTGATAAAGTTCAACTAGATAGTTTTTCTTTTATGGTTTGTGCTTTACATCCTAAGAAACCTTTCTTACCTAACCAGTTGTTCCAGACATTCCTTTCCTTATTGAATTTCCTTGGCACCTTTACTAAAAATCAATTGATTGCATTTGAATCGGCCTATTTCTGTACTCTATTCTTCTCTAGTGATTTCTGTATCTTTCTTTTCACCATTTCCACAAGGTCTCAGTTACTATAGTTTTGTAGTAAGTCTTAAAATCAGATAAGGTAAGCCCTCCAACTTTGTTCTTCTTTTCTAAAATCATGTTGACTATTCTAGGCCATTTGCATATCCGTATAAATGCAAAATTAATTTCTACAAAAAACCCTGCTGGAATTTTGATTGGGATCACGTCGAATCTGTTGGTCTATTTGGGACTGTAGACATTGGAGCAGTATTGAGCCTTCCAACCATCTATGAACATGATACATCTCTTCATTTACTTAGGTCTTTAATTTCTCTCGGTAATGTTTTCTAGTTTACAGCATAGAGGTTTTGCATGTCTTTTCTTAAGTTGATTTTGAAGTATTTTGGAGGCTATTGCAAATTTAATTTTTTTCAAACTTTATTTTCACATTGTTTGTTGCTCTCATAGAATCTTTTACTGTTCCTTCCTATCACATATCTCAGTTTATTATAATGCATTTATTAGTGCAAGGATTTGCATTAAGATGGACATGAAGTCCATCTCCCCTTGTGAGGCTATCCATGAAGGCAGGAGCAAGGCTATTTTGCTTACCACTGTATCCCTAGGGCTTGGCTGTTCCTTCCTATCACATATCTCAGTTTATTATAATGCATTTATTAGTGCAAGGATTTGCATTAAGATGGACATGAAGTCCATCTCCCCTTGTGAGGCTATCCATGAAGGCAGGAACAAGGCTATTTTGCTTACCACTGTATCCCTAGGGCTTGGAATAGAGCCTGGCACCTATTAGGCACTTGATAACAACTTCCTAGATGATGAGTGAATGCTTAAATGGAAGAATTAAAATGGAGAGAAGTCAGTTTTCAAAAGCTTAGAGATATTTGTCCTCAGATGCCTCATCTATTTTCTTTCTGGAACCTGATAAGAAATCCCAGCCAATAATCACTTGAGAACTCTTCTTGTGGATTAAGACACTCCTGGCAAAAGCCACAGAGATCTTTCTTAATGGTCAGTACTAATAATTCAGGCTAATGTATCTTTATTGTATAGATCCTGTTTGGCAAATAGGGGGAAGGTAAATATATAAAATATCCTAAAATGAATGGGAATAAAGGATTTCACCTGTAGTGGCATAAAAATAAATAGCTATTATTTCATTCATTTATTCATTCACTCATTCAACAAATAGTATTTATTCCCTAGGATGTGCCAAGCATTGGAGATATCAGGGTCAAAAAATGTAGAAGTGGTCATTCTAGTGGAGGGAGATAGACCATAAACAAGTGTTTTAGTCTGTTTTGTGTTGCTATAACAGAATACCTGAGACTGGGTAATTTATAAAGAACAGAGGTTTATTTGGCTTACAACTCTGGAACAGCTGTGTCCGGCATGGGCCTCAGGCTGCTTCTCCTCATAGCAGAAAATGGCAGCAGCCACCGTGTACGAGCAGATCACAGGGCGAGAGGAAGCAAGAGAGAGAGAGGAGGTGCCACGGTCTTTTAAACAACCAGCTCTTGCAAGAACTCACTCATTATTCCCCCCACCTAGGGACAGCACTAATCCATTCATGAGAGATCCACCCCCGTGACAAACTGTCACACTGGGGATCAGATTTCCACGAGTTCTGGGAGGGCAATACATCCAAACTCCATCAACAAGTAAATATGATACAAGAGTAATGATGCAGTGATAAACGTTATGGAGGAAATAAAGCAGGACGATGGGATAGGGAGAGTGACCGGGACATTATGAGGGCTTCTTTAGTCAGAGGGGTCGGAGAAACCACCTCTGAGGTTACTGTTGAGCTGTCACCTGAGAAGTTGAGCTGAATTCTGAGAAGGGGCTGTGTGAAATTTCAGCAGAGGAGTGGTCAAGGCAGAGGAACCCCCAAGTGCCAGGCAGAGCGCATCTTTTTGTGGAAGGAACAGAAAGGCCAGTGTGGCTGGAGCATGTGAGCCAGGGTGATTGCAGTAGGAGATGAGGTTCTACAGGGCCTGACTGATCACAGTGAAGGGTCAGGATTCCATTCATTAGCAGTGGGGAGTCACTCAGGGCTGTAAGAGGAGAGTGACATGATGGGGTTTGTGATTTTAGAAGATCAAGCCAGCTGCTGTGTGAAGAATGGTCTCCGGAGGGAAGCAGCTGGAAGCAGGAAGGTGAGCTAGGAGTGCACTGCAGTCATTGGGGCGGGACTGATGATGGCATGGATTAGGGAGAATGTAGCCCTGGAGGCAGGGAGGATCAGTTGGGAATTGGTATTCGTAACTTTAAATAAATAACAATAAATGAAGAGCTGCAGGATGCCAGAGAGAAATGAAACTCTCCTAGGGATAGAAGGGAAGGTGATTCTAGACCAGTACATTCAAGTAGACTTTGAGATTTCATTGCTGTCCTGTGCCAGTACAGTTCAACCTAATTCCACTTGTGTATTGTCCTTTTTGAGCCCCTGCAGCAGCTTTACAAGAGAAACTCACTCTGCTGTGAAGGGTGACAGTTTATACCCTGCCCCACTTGTATCTCCTCTTTTAGTTGCCACTTGTCCAGCCTGTCATTCCAACAGTAGTGTTCTCTAGTTCTACAGCCTTTACGTAACCTGTCCCCAGTGCTGGTGCACTGCTGAAGAAGAGAAATAAAAAGGAGCACCTCAGGGCTGGCATCTTGGGAGTACTCTCCAGATCCCATCTCTGTTGGCCTTTGTACTGGGCATCTGTGGGTTATTGCCACCCACTGCTGGTAACTGTACACCACCTTCCCTCTACGGAGATCTCTCCTTCCTTCACTGTCTGTCCACCTGCTTATTGTTAATCAGACTCTACTCCTGATCAATAATACTAGCTATGGTGACTGAGTAATAGTCTCCCCCAAAGATATCCATGTCCTAATCCCTGGAACTTGTGAATGTTTCTGTACATGGCAAAAAAGGACTTTGCAGGTATGATTAAGAATCTTGAGATGGGGAGATTATCCTGGATTATCTGAGTTGGCCCTAAATGTAAACCCAAATGTTCTTATAAGAAGGAGGCAGAGGGAGATTTCAGACAGACAGAAGAGGAGACGTCTATGGGATCATGGAGGCAGAGATTGGAGTGATGTGGCCACTAGCCAAGGAATGCCAGCAGCCACCAGAAGCTGCAAGAGGCAAGGGATGGATTTTCCTCTAGAGCCTCCAGAAGAAGCATGGTCCTGCTGACACCTTGTGTTCTATCTCAGCCCAACCCAAGGCTGGAGTTGTCCCAAAAGCAGCTGCAGGGGAGTTCCCTCAAGGGAGTGCCCCAAACCATCCTGAGATGGGGCCAGTTGAGATTCCAAAGAAAGAAGCACTAAATGCCAGGGTGATCAGTCCAAAGCATTTATTAGGGGATCTTACAGAGTGGGCTATGATGTCCTTGTGACAAACATTAAGAGAAAGGAATATTCTATTTAGGTATGTCTGCAGCAAGGGGCCAGGGTAAGGAGTTTATATGAGGGTTTAAGGAATTTGGCTCAGGGCCAGGGCCAGTTTCTTTCAGCATTTTGGGAACCAACCTAGATACTTTTATCAGTGCCTGGGAATATTCAAGGCCCCTGCTTATGTTCAAGCCTGTTGGGAAAAACCTGCAGTAGGCCAGGTCACAAAGCAGTCAAAGCACTGTGTTTCTTGGTCAGGACAGTGAAAAATGTGGGGGAAACTGGGGAGCCTGCACCTTGATTTTAGCCCAGTGATGCTGGTTTTGAACTTCTGGTCTCCAGTACTGTGAGAGAATACATTTCTGTTGTTTTAAGCCACCAAGTTTGTGGCAATTTATTACCCAGAAATAGGAAACCAATATAGCAGCCAACATTTATTGCCCGTTCTATGATACTGTGTGTCAGGTGCTGTGCTAAGAGCTTTGCAAAGATGAGCTCATTTAACCCTTAAAGCATCCTATGAGGATGGCACAGTCATCCCCTTTTACGGATGAGGAAACGGAGGTGTAGAGAGGTTAAGTAATTTTTCTGAAGTCAGACCTCTGGTAAATGGAGGCACGGAACTCTGAACTTGGGACCCAGGCTATAGAGCTTATAGTCTTCACCACACCCCATGCTCCCCACTGTATTGAGATGGTCCAGGTTAGACCCAGCTTCCCTAGCAGCCCCTGGAAGTCCTGTAGGTCCAACAGAGGAGGACACAGGAACCAGCAAGGGTGTGAGATCATGTCAACTGCTTCCCACACGGAGTGTCTGCGGTTAGACCCAGCTTCCCTAGCAGCCCCTGGAAGTCCTGTAGGTCCAACAGAGGAGGACACAAGGAACCAGCAAGGGTGTGAGATCATGTCAACTGCTTCCCACAGGGAGTGTCTGTGTGGTCATCAGGCTTCTTGTCAGTGGCTTTCACTCTTTCCCTGAAGCCACGAAGGAATGACCTTCAACCCCAGTCTCCTGGCACCCAGGCATCTCTCAGCCTTTCACATGTTCTAGTTCCTGCTCGAACCCCAGTCCCTGATGTCGAGATCTTTCATCAGTCCTTTCCTTCCTGTCCCTAAACATTTTGGATATAAAGGCAATAGAGGAAAGACACCATTTACTGTTTCTCTCCACAAAACCGACTGTGTCATTTAGCTTTTATGGTTTTCATGAATGTTTATAAGATCTGGATTTGATTGTGTACCAGAAATAAGGGCTTGAGAGGACTGTTCCTTTATTCCTGGAATCCTGGAGTTTTCTGAACTTTTCCTTCCTCCTTTACCGACTTCTCCACCTTCTGTCCATGCAGAGCTGACTTCAGACCAGGAGCAGGACTAAAAAACCCCTGCCCCGCAGCTGCACAGCTTGCAGGCAAGACTACCTAGTAGCTTTCATGGGCTCATGCCACCCATGAAGAGCAGAAGGCAGCTGGCTGTTTCCTTGGGCTGCCTTTCAGTGTTGACCCTGAGCAAAGCAGGAGAGGCAGGGGGGTTTCTGCAAGTGGAAGTGGCACAGTTTCCCCTAGTAGAGCAGGATGTGCTTGCAGTCAGGTGCTGGCTGATCCTGCAAAAGGTGAACCAAGTCAGGGACAAAACTGGTTGTTCTACGTTCCTTTTCCCAGCACAGTCTTCCCTCTGTTTTTTCCGATTATCTGCTTCTGCCACATTCATGACTCACCTTCTCCCAAAAGCTGTGGCATTTCTGGAGCTGCCCGGGTTTCTGTGGGTTTTCAGAATCTTAGGAAGCTTAAATTAGACTGCCGGCTCTCAGGAGCTGCGGGGAGGGTATCAGAAACTCTTGGGTTTGGTGGGGGGTAGGGAGATGGTAGTACATGTGGTTTGAAAATGCTTGGAAATTTTCCAGGAGAGGGAAGAGCCCTGGTTTTCTTAAGGAAAACTAGAAAATAAAGTTTGTGTTTATCAAGAGTGGGAACTGGTTAAAAACAAATTGAGAAACAGTGATGCAATTGAAGTAATTCTTTAAGACTAGCTGTCAGAAAAGTTTATATGAACCAGGATCCTCTTCAAATTGAGTCGTTCTCCCCCAGCCCTTTCTACCACTGGAAGAATTCAGATCCCGTGGTAAGCAGTGAAGACTGTTATCAAGAGAAGGTGGGATGGGAGCTTGCAGCCTTAGTTTGGGAGGTGTGTTCAGGGCTTCCTTTTTTTGCTCCTTGGCCCCTCGCTATGCCATTATACGAAGCCACAGTGAATGAGTGCCTGAAAGCCCCCTTTTGTTATAAAGATAAAAGCCTTATATCTCAGTTGGGAATTGTCAAATGTACCTGAAAAGCCAAATAACAGAGGCCTAAACACAGAGATTTATTTTTCTTGTGTAACCTGAAGGAAATAGGGAGGCCCTGGCTAGTGCAGCTGCTCAGACACAGTCATCCAGAACCCAGCTCCTTCTGCCTTCTGCTCTACCATCCCTAGACTGTAGCTTTTGCTTCATGGGCATCAGAGCAGAAAAACCGGGGTTAGGGAGGGTAGAGAGCAAAAGACACCCGAGAGCTGGATCTATCCCCTTTTTAATGAAGAAAATGATCGGTTTTCGAGAAGCCCTACTCAGTGCACTTCTGCTTACTTCTCAGTGGCTAGTGCTGTATCTCACGACAACTCCTGGCTGCAAGAGAGTCTGGGAAAGAGGATATTAATTGGGCACCCCCCCAGTTTCACAGGGGTTCTGTTGGTAAGCGAAAAGGAAAGAGTACTAAAATTATATACAAATCTTGAATAGCAAATATGGGGAGCAGAAATATGTCTAAGACTAAAGTATCTATGGTGGCCATGAAAAGGTGTGGGATACTAGAGAGGGTCTTTTATAAACTGTTGCTATTTATGTGTAACATACATACAGCAAAGTGCACTAATCTTAGGCACACAGCTTGATGGGTGTTAACATATCTATACATTTGTGTAACCACCACCCTGGTCAAGATATAAACCATTTTCCACACCATAGATGTCCCTTCATGTCCTTCTCAGTCAGCAAACCTTCCACCTCCAAGATAACCACTATTCTGACTTCTACCACTTCGGGATATTAACCACCATAAATGTTAGAGGATGGGATGGATGGAGAGAAACAAAAGGGAAGAAGAATAAGGCCAGACTGATGGTTGCCTTTGTATATTGCTGCTCTCTCTATCCCTTAAGTTATTCTGATTCCATTTGAATGCCCTCCATTTAAAATGTCATCCAAAACTGAAGATAGAAATTCTAGTTTGCTGTAAAGCTGATATTTGTTGAAACCTCCAATCAGTTAGTACTGGGTTCTGCTGCACATAATAGAACAACGCCAAGTAATACCACTATAAAAAGATAGAATTATATTTTTCTGTCACATAAAAACAATTTGGAGGTACAGTAGAGTCCGGGGCAGCCCAGGACTGCCTTTGGCAGCCCCAGGAAGATTTCAAAGACCCATCCTCTTTCTCACTCTCTGCACTACAAATCCTGGGCTGGCCGTTGTCCTCATGGTCAGTCCAGTAGGGGAGCCGGAGCTCCAGCCCTCGCATCTGTGTTCCAGGCAGCAGAGTGGGGGAAGAGAAGAAGCAGCATTCACCCCTTCTCAGTTTAAGAGACTTCTCAGAAGCTTCACACACTTCAACTCATTGGCAAGAACTTAGTCAAATGGCCACACTTACCTGCAAAGAAGGCTGAGTGCCATGGCTGTTAAAAACTAGACTTCTTTACTAAGAGAAAAAACTGGTAGTGTCTTCCAAGTGACACTTTTGCAACTTTTGCAGAGAGGCCTTCCCCTGCCCCAGTTCTGCAGCCTTTGCATTGCACCCCCAAAAGCCGGTGTACACCTGAGGAAGAGCATGTCCCAGCTGACACCACCCAATCTGGCCTCCTTCTCAGGAAAACCTCAGCAGATGGGGAGGAGTGTGCCACACAGAGCAGTGTGACCAGCCACGCTATTATCTGGTTCTGTGGTCCCTGGAGTCTCTCCCAGGGTTGGATGAATATAGTTCAAGCCAAATTCCAATAGCAGCAGCAGTTTTGTCTTAGGGACACACAATTAGATATAAGCATTCTGTTAGGCAGTACCCTTGCCCGTTGTAATTGGGCAAAAGCTAGACTTATTTGCATTTTCTTTGACACAAGCACCATTTATTTTCCAGCATTAAGAACTCAATCCACCACAGTGCTGTGGGATAGGAGCCAAGAGCCAGGCCGCCAAAGCAGCAGCCACCCCACGTGGTGGGTGGAGGGCGAGCCACGCTGCTGTGTAGCTCTGTGTGGAGCTGCTGTGTCCAGGAAAGCCAAACTGACGTATCCCTCATTGACAGTCCAGCCAAGAGCCATGGGCCACAGAAGCAGCTGCTGCAGAAGCAGCGGCAAGACTAGGTGGAGGCAGTGGCTTTGCTAGAGCCATGAGCGAGGGCCAGGGCCTCCAGCTACCTGGAAAGCGTAGGAGTGGCAGGTGTGACAGCATTCAGCTAAGGATGCGGACAAGGCTGCCAGACTTGTCGGAGATGAAGACAGATGTGGAAGAGTGAGGCTCTCTGAGGAGCTTCTGCCCGAGTTGAGAAAAATGAGGGTGAGGTGTTGCGCTGGCCTCGTGTGCCTTTTCCCCAGGCTTAGCCTACTGAGCATCGCCGTGTGCTTCTTTGAAGCACCTGTTAGCGCCTCCTTTCTCACTCCCGGAGGGAATGACTAGTGAGGTTCCGTAACTGGGCAGAGATTCTGCTCGCCAGGTTTCCCATCCTGGGTGTCCCTGACAGAGGGGCGCGCTGACCCCTCCCTGCCAACTCCTCTCCTAGCCACGCAGACTTCCCACTTCCATCTTCCCTGCACAGGAAGCGTTCATACAGGGTTGTGAAGCTTCAGCTCCAGCCACGAGACAATACCACACACGATGGTCTGCAAGCTGCACCAGTGCCAGCCGCTGTCTTACTCTCACGGAGGCCCCGCAGGCTCTCCTGAGAAGCGCAGACTTGGTTCGAGGGGAGAGAGGAGTATGATGGCTCTTTTCTTGGTAAGGTTATTCCACACAGTGGTCTTTGGCATTTAGGATTACAACCTGTGCAGAGACAGCATCTCCTGTCCTGAGGTCCCGGCCCAGGTCTCCAGGGTGGCCCTGCCGGCTCTGAGTGCTCTGGCTGGTCACACATGCCTACGGCATCGCTGAGGGCTGGGTCAGCCCTGCTTGAGCCACAGAAGACCCAGCACGGAAGGCCGGGCTGCCCTCGTGTGCTGTGCGGCTCCTAGTCTGCACTGTGATGTGAGCCCTTCTTGCTGCCCCTGGAAAGCATCGTGGAATACTTGTAACTGACAGTGACGTTATGACAGCTTACCTTGAGCCACTCATTTCTTTGTTTACTTAGACTCACGAACCCTGGTCCTCTCAGTATTACCATGAACTTATGTTTCTTGCCTCTGGTTGCCACATACCAGAGTGTCTCAACACATCCTTAAGAACTGCTGAGTTAGAGGAACAGGTGAGCAGAGACATGTTTCTGGCCTGGGTGGGGATGGACCGATCCACGTGGTGCTCCTCTCTGGACTTGCACCAGTATAAGCATCTGCCCATGTTCACATTCACACCCCACTCACTTTTCTTCACTGCTGCTACCCCTCAGATTGTCCCCAAGAGTGACACCCTCCAACTAGTCCTCCAGGAGTGCCAGCACTTCTCTGGTGTGTGCTCCAGCATCCCTCCTCTCCAGACACAGGCAGTGGTCAGGGTGCCTGGACAGGGAAGGGTTTTTCATAATCCACCCAGGGGAAGGTCTTCAGGCTTCTGGGAAAGAGCCTGTAAACACCTCAGCTGCCCCTCTCTCCTAGGGCAGAGAACTTTCTCATCCACGGGAGCCACTTGCTAGAGGAAGAGCAATCAGCGAGCTCTTCCAGCGGCAGCTGGACACTCTGCTTCTCCCCAGATCTCTGCCTAATTAGAGAGATCTAAGTGATCTCTCTCAGAAATCCAAGTTCTAATTCTTCTTCCAGGCCTCTTTTTACATCCGTAGCCCTTGTATCCCGTACTTTCTTCTTTGGAGGCTTCTTTCAGGTGATTTTTATTTACTGCTCCATTGTTTCTTACCCCTTCCTTCTGTTCTATCTTCACCTCCCTTCATCTGCACTCCAACCCGCATGTCACCATGATTCTGTTCCTTTCCCAGCATGATCGGGTCAGAGCAAGTGAACCTCTCTGGTTTTTTATCACATGTCATTCCTTAAAAAA
>NW_007729852.1:273255-276775 GCF_000696425.1 Galeopterus variegatus
TTGTCCCACCTCCTCTCTTCTCCCCAATGTCCTCTATCTGAGCTCGGTGGGCCCAGGACAGCCCTAGCCTTCTCAGATGCTCCTGAATGTCTCTTGGATTAGGTGGCTGAGGGCAAGGTGACACCTAGATCATGTGTTTTCATCTCTCCATGAGTGAACAGGGATGGAGCATCGAATAAGACAGAAATGGCTCTTGCCTTCATGCAATTTACATTCTAGTTTGGGGAAGGGTGAGAAAATAGTACAGTATCTACATGAATTTAGAAGGTAATTCACTGTTGTGGCACATTCCACAAAGGAAGTAAAATAGGGTGGCATAGTAGAGTGATGGGGGACAGAGGTGGGGCTTTAACGGGGTAACAGGAAAGTATTCCCTGAAGGGGTGACATTTGAGCTAAGGCCTGAAGGAGCTCACTATAGAAGAGCTGGGGGAGGAGCACTCTGAGCGGACAGGACAGTTTGCACAAAGGCCCTGGGCAACGCAAAGCTTGCTGTGACAGAGAAACTGAAAGGAGGCCAGTGCGAGCATGAGGGAGAGTGACGGGAGCTGAGGTCAGAGCCCCAACAGTGGGGACCGGAGGGGAGGGAAAGCACGTCATGCAGGGTTTGTAGTCCAAAGTAAGGATTTGGATTTTATTCCCAAACAGGAAACCATGGAAGGGTTTTAGGCAGAGACGTGAGATCATCTGATTTGGGGTTTTTAGGGACCCCTCTGGTTACTGGTCTGTGTGCAAGAGCATCCTGCTCCGGGGTCTGCCAGAGCTTTCATTCTTTCCTGGTCATGAGGGGGACCTGAGGATTTGGGGGCTCCTGCTGGGATCCAGTGCCTCCGGGCTTCACTGCCCTCCCATGCAGGAGCATAAGGGTTCTTTGTGTCTCTTGCCTAGCTGTACTCGTATCAGTTTACTCTTATTATTTTCTGTAGATATCAGTGATGTCCCGGATTTGAGTGAACGCCACAGACTTTCTGGCAAGGAAACGTTGGGAAGGAAAAGTGCTGCTCTTCTCCTTGAGTCGTGTCTCGCCTGGTTTCCTGCCCACTCGTGTCTTTGCAGAAGGGGTCGTGGACTCTGACAGTTACTGAGGAGTCTTAATTCTGGAGCCGAAGTCAAGCCACAAGTGCTTCCCCCTGATCCTTAGGACCCTGCCGTTACCTCCTTCCCACTCTGGCCACCTTATGCCCCTCTTCTCCAGGTGTTAAGCCCACGTAAGCAGGAAGAGGAGAGAGAGTTTCAGGTGTGAGCTCCAAACTGGGGCAAAACTGAATTCTTCCTGCTTTGCCATCTGGCCTCACCTCCTTCCCCATTTTGCAACCCTCCTATCTGATGTGATATGAGAAACGGCACCCCCTTCAGTCACTATAAGCATCCATTACCCATTAGGGAATGTATGTAGGAGTTAATTACGCAGGTTTTGGGGTCAGACTAATTGGATTCAAATCTCGGTTCCCATCCCATAACTAACTATGTGTTCTTTGGCAAGTTACCTAATCTATAGTTAACCCACTAAACTCATAATACCAGGGGTTAAGAGCAAACACTCTGGAGCCAGCATGTGGATTGGAATCCTGGCTCTGCTACCTGCTAGCTGTGTAACCTTGGGCAGGGTTACTCTTCTCTGGGCCTCAATCTCTATTTATAGAAGGGGGTAATAGTAATAAACCTTCCTTGTGAGGTTGCTGTAAGGATTGAAATGAATATGCATAAGTTTGTGCATGTGTGTGTGTGTGTATACATATCTGTACACACACAACCATAGGAGTGTATATAAAACAAATGTATGTATGTATATGTCTGGCACATAGCACGTACTTTTAAGTACTAGTCATTACTGTTCTTAATATTTTATTTTTGTTTAGAATAAGGCTAAATTGTATGTGAGAAAAATAAGTCAATGAAAAAAGGTAAGTAAATCACAATGCAGGCAGTAAATGGGTATGGGAAAAACTGTGATGCTGATATTCGACTACTGAAGGGAAACTCGAGGCTAGACCACAGCATCCTGTCCTCCACTCCATGTCTCACTAGTTCCTACTGACTTTTTCCACGTTCATACTTCTTTTATTTGCTAGATTTTCTACCATGTACTTCATGGAAAACCAGCTCCTTAGGTCCCTGTGGAATTCTTCTTCTCGCCTTCTCATGCTTTCTACTGCTCCACCTGGGGAAGAATTATTCTCGTAAGGATTTCAAAGTCCCACAACCACTGTCCCCTCCAGGAGGGGGAAGATACCTATTCTATCATAGATCAGTGGTTCTTAAAGTGTGGCTCCTGGACCAGCAGCATCAGCTTCACCTGGGACCTTACTGAAAATGCATATTCTTGTCCCCCTACCCCAGACCTGGTGAGTGCAAATCGTGGAGATCGGCCCAGCAACGTGTGTTTTAACCAGCCTTTCCGGAGATGTTGGTGTGCACTAAGGTTTGAGAACAGTTGTCATAGAGGAAGAGGGGTCAGGTGGCTTTTCTGGGGTTCTTCAGGCTCCATAATGAAGTTGCAGAGTTGAAGCTGCCTCTACCTCATCTGGCTCTGCTCTAGGGACAGGCTGTGTCACCAGCAGAAAGTCAATAGTTGATTACTTCTGTGAAAGAAATTGAAAAATTTTAGCTTTTCTCTAGGACTGGTCCCATGAATCTAATGTATTGATGCCCAAATGCAGACCTTGGATACTTTCCCAGTACTCTTTTGACTTCTGAGTTTAGGCTTCTGGAGAGGTATCTTGAGAGGCTATGAAGAGTGATGGTCAAGAGCATGGACCGGGAGCCAAACTGCCGGGTTCCAGCCTAGCTGGGCCCCTCACCAGCTGTGTGAACTTGGACAGGTCTTTTAGTTTTCTGTGCTGCAGTCTCTATCCCTCTAAAATGGGGGTAATTAACGATAGTGCCTACTTCGTGGTCTTGTGAGAATTGAATGGGTTGATACAACTAAGCTCAGGGAACAGGATCTGGGACATAGTGAGGGCTGTGTGTTTTGTGTGTTTGTCGTTACTATTAGTACCCCGGACTCTTTGTTGTGTGTTCAGAGGTACTGGGTGGCCAAAAAGAATGACGTTAAGTCCCTACTAGAAAAGATGTAGTCGGGAGCTTCCTAGAGCTAAGTCTTTCAGCCTCAGCCAAGCCATTTCATTCCATTCTCTACTTCAAAGCCCTTGTGAGTGCCTCCCCAGGGAGGATGGACTTTGTACTGCTGTCTCTGAGCCCCACACACCGGCTATTAATTTTGAGGATGCTGGTGGGATAGAAGGAGCAGTGGGTCCAGAGATGTGGCCACTGTCGGTCTGAATATCTCTGAGGAAGGCCTCTAGTCTCTCTGGACCTTGCAACCCTGAGGACATAAGAAATTAATCTCAGGATTGTTTTATGACTTAAGTGTGATATTATGTGTGGAAATGCTTTTAAAACACACTTCTGATGTGAGTCCTCGTTGTTAACCAGCATATGATTTACTAGAGCCGCATAGGCAGTCACTAGCATGCCCAGAGCTGCGTGCCGTGCCCGGCCCATGTGCTGTGACTGTAACT
>NW_007729852.1:277096-278171 GCF_000696425.1 Galeopterus variegatus
GCAGTCACTAGCATGCCCAGAGCTGCGTGCCGTGCCCGGCCCATGTGCTGTGACTGTAACTATTGCATGTGAGTGAGTGAAATTATTAGAGAGATAGCCTTGAATCTGCTCTAACTTATTTTTTAAATCACAAAAGATATAATTCAGAAATATCTATTCTTTGTTATCAGTGACAAGTTATCCAGAAAATATTTGTATTAGTTGATTACAGGTGACAAGCACCTTGCTTCAGTTGATTAAGCAAAAATGGGAGTTTATTAGCTGTGAAATTGAAGAGTTGAGGCAAAGTGACTTCAGCAATGGCCAGATCCAGATGCTCAAATAAAACTGTCGGTCATCTGTCTCCATGTCTCGGCTCTGCTTTCCTATGCTGGCTTTGTCCTTACGCAACTCCTCTCCAAGTAGTGGCAAAGATGACTCCTAGAAACTCCAGGATTATTCTCTACCTTCCTAATCACCCTGTGGAAGGAGAATGCTTCTCTCTGAATTATTCTAGAAGAGTCTAGAAAAGATTGACTGTAGAAGGACTGACGGGAATGAGCCCAAGTCTGCGTCACATGCCCTCCTCTGAAGTTGGGTTGGGGCCAGCCTCCCCCCCAACTTCTGCCAAAACTTGGATGTTGCTACCAGAAGAAGGAGGAATAAATACTGGGCAGGCAAACCCCAGATACCCACTCAGAGTAGGTCACCCCACAGAGCTTGAGGACTGTCATGTCATAGGCTAGTTGAATATCAGGGCATTACTCTGATGAGGATGGCCAGTTCAGCTTGGTGCCTACCCACCTCAGTTGGTGCAATCCTTCCACCAATTTATCTTTCAGTCCCTGTACAGTTTTCTTGATCTTTTGCTATTCTGGCTTCACCCTTCCACTGGAGATGGAAGTGAGGACACCTTTTTCCCCAGCTGGGTGAACCTGTGGTCACTCGGGCCTCTCATCCTTTTCCTTTTCTGGGTGAGGTTGTAGGGTGCCTTTCTCCCAGGGCTTGCTCAGCATCTTAGGTGTCTAGCTTCATCCTGTTCCTAAGCAGATGGCTCTTGGCAATTAGCCCTAAATGGACTTTTACCAACTTGTGG
>NW_007729852.1:278358-280875 GCF_000696425.1 Galeopterus variegatus
CCTGTTCCTAAGCAGATGGCTCTTGGCAATTAGCCCTAAATGGACTTTTACCAACTTGTGGAATAAAGTGCAGAGATACATGTACCTCTGCCATCTCAGGGTCTCCCAGGAGCTGAGAACCTTTACACTTTCTCCCAGGAGCTAGCTATGTGTCAGGAAGAGGAAGTTCAAGAGTTGAACTTTTTCTCAGGCCAGTTATCTCTGTGTCTCCCCAAAAGTCTGTTCCCACAAATCTAATTGATCTTTTCTAGATCTCAAGCCCTAATTGTTCTTTCAGACTTTGTTCTGCTTTCATAGTCCAGGCATCCTGTTTTATGCCCTTTTCTTGACTGATTTATTCCAAATGAACTTGTGTACTTCCAGTTTTCCCGTGTACTCCCATCCCTGCCCCCTGCTACTCTGTTTGGTCAGTTGTCCCTGTTCAAGATCCAACTGGAATTGAATATTCTTCAGCCCTGCCTCACAAAATCTCCCTAGAATCCCTAGACACACGGGTACCCAAGAAGAAAGTGGGGCCACTTGTTAAAATGTCCAAAGAGGGCCAGGTGACCTCACACAGTCCATCAATGTCTGCAGGCAGAGGCTCTGATTCTGTCCCCCAGGCTGGCGTCATCTCTCGGTGTCCCATTCCTTGCTTCCGCACTACTCCTGCCTTCTTCTCACCCATTCCTTCCTCAAACTGTGGGAATCTAAGGTGGCTGCAGTTCCCTTGGAAGCCATTTGACACGTGAGTTCATGACAGAGAAATTATACTCCATCTCTCCACAGGAACTTTGTCTTGTCTTGGTCTATGTCACATGACCCAGAGCCAACAGAGGCTTCATCCTCATCCCCATGAACCAGGATGCTTGACCACCACCCCAGATCCTCCCTCGGGATCCCAGTGTCTTGTTTTCCCCTTCACTCCATCTTTAATCTGCACTGTCCTCCAGGACCAAGATTTTCTACCTTGCATTCACCATCTCTCTTGGCACACATGCACTTTATATATAAATGGTGGGATTGGGGAAGAAACCCCTCTCTGCTGAATTTAATTGTACTGTCCTCCAGGACCAAGATTTTCTACCTTGCATTCACCATCTCTCTTGGCACACATGCACTCTATATATAAATGGTGGGATTGGGGAAGAAACCCCTCTCTGCTGAATTTAATTGTATCATTTTACCTCTATGCTTTTTGTGAATGTTCACGACAATCTGGATTTGGTTAAGAAAGGCAAGGAATGGGGAGGTGGACAAGGAGTGGGGAGGTGGAGTCCTGGAGAGGTTGTCTGCCCCGCTTTGCTCCACCACAGTGCAAATATATATATATGTCCTGCGCATATGCCAATCCATTGGATTACCTTGAGGGTCTCAGGACTTTGAAGTCCTTTTCCCATTGGCAGGGGCGCATGTCTGGCCTGCTCCCTACCACTGATTTCATAGTGTTGGCTGCAGGACTGGGGCTGGGAGAAGAACTGGTGCGAAGGCTGGGAGATTCTGAATTGGTGAGCCTTTTTTCAGAAAGAGCTGGATCTATGCCATCACTTTGGAGAGCACCTTGGCAGCTTCTACCAAGACTGAAAATGCACATGCCATGCCACGTAGTAGAAGAACTCTCCCACATGTGCACAAAGAGACACACATAGGGATATTCAAAGAAGCATTGTCATGATGGTGAAAAATGTAAAACTATCTGAATGGGTAACAATGGTAGAATGGAATAAATAAAATTTGGCTTATTAATACAAGTATGATGGAATATTAAAGCAGACAAAACAAATCAATGAGATCTATAAGCTTCAGTGATGGGGGAGATATCAAAGACATGATTTGGGGTGGAAAATAGCTAGTTACGGAATGACTTGCACCCTATGGTATTTACGGACATATGAAACAACACAAAGTAATACTAAACAGTGTTTAGGGACTCGAGTGTAAAGTACATTTTAAAAACATGGACAGGAAGGGTGCACTTAAATTCCAACATAATGTTGCCTCTGATGAAGAAGGTAGGAAATTCAGTGGGGGAGAAGCCTAACAGAACATCAACTTTAAAATTCTGAAGAAACATGACTAAATGTCAAATACGTGTTCATTCTGCATGGTCAGTATATGCGTATTTGTTATGTCTTTAAATTTCCATACTTACATTTTTAATCTAAATTTTAAAAATAATGAAGAAAGACTGGCTGTGCCTGTGATAGCTTGTGTATTCACTTATCTTTTGGTTCCAAGTGACTGAAAACGCGATTCAAACTGGCTTAAGCTAAGGAGGGAGAGTTTTTGGCTTTCAGATTTGAAAAACCCCAGATCTGCTGTAGGACATCAAATGCCTGGACATGTGGTTTCTTTGTTCTGCCTTCCTTCAAGTTGGCTTCAAGCTTAGGCAGCCTCTTTCCTCAAAGTGGCCCCCAGAAGAGACGTGCCAGCATTCGAGTTCCAGGTCAGTAGAAAAGAAATTCTTTCTCCTAATGGTTAAAAGAGGACTGGGCTCAACTTTCCCTGGCCTGGATTGAATCACATGCCTGTCTGTGA
>NW_007729852.1:281547-282906 GCF_000696425.1 Galeopterus variegatus
GTTAAAAGAGGACTGGGCTCAACTTTCCCTGGCCTGGATTGAATCACATGCCTGTCTGTGAGCTATCACTGTGGTCAGAGGATGAGCTGTGCTGATGGCCCTGGTCCAGGAGCATGTGGTGGGGGGAGGGGGTGAAATGGCATTACAGAGTGCGAGAGAGGGAAGCTGTTACCAAAGAAGCGATGCTGCCAACGGAGCCCAAACCAACAAATGCCCACCTCTGATTGCTGCTTGTTTTTGAAAATGGATTGCAAAGTATGTTGTGATAAAACTATAATCCTCATGTCCACCAATCAGTACTTTCTTCTCCACCTTCTCTTATACTCTGTGTCCTGCTCCCAGGAGTGGGACTTCCCAGGGTGTTGGGTGTAGTATTGTAAATGCCAGAGCCTAGGCTCTTACTAGATTTCCTGTAGCTATTAATTCTCCACTCAAGCAGAGCTGAGACTTAGCCTCTGCCAGTTGAGTTGGTTAGAATTTCAGAGGGGTATTGTGCAAGTAGGATGGAGTGAAAGTTTTGAAAAGGCATGTTTAATATAATTTTGTCTTTGCCAAATGACAGTTGTTCAATGTAACACAGACTACAGGCCATAAGCAATTAGTTGCTGTTGTTTTCAAAAAGGCATGCATTAAAAGGTTGTGAAGTGCTGCTGGGGGGCGGGGTATCTTAAGTCCACCTTTAGGAGAAAGGTCTCACGTAAGTTTACACAAACCAGGTGACCTGACTTCACATTAAAGTCCCTTTCCAGTGGAAGCTCCCCTTCTGCACCATTAACTTGAAAACCAGAAAGGATTGAGGGGAACCTTGCCGATATTAACGTCGAACCTTCCTCTGTTCTCCCTTAACACAGTGCTCCAGGAACCATTTCTTTACCAGCAGGTGCAACAGAAGTAGGTAGCTGCATTGAACTAGATTATATTAACTAGATGCTATCAAGTAATCTAACAGAAAAATTGGGGCTTTAGTGGGGCCTTTGTGAATCCCCTCTTCCAAACAACTTTTGTCCTGATAAGCTTTCTTTAATCTTCGCTTACAAGAATCAAATGTACACTTTTTTCAGAATGATATGTGACATGTATACTTAGTTTTGAGCTTTCCCCCTCCTCCCATTCCTACAGCCTCTAAGATCAGAAATCCTCTCTATATTTTGGATCATTATACCACCACTTAACTGTAGACAAAGTAATCCTTCCCTATGAAACAAGGAAAAAACCCTGTAGTTTAAAGAATATTTAGAATAAGATTCTTCCAGGGCCGGCCCGGTGGCGCACTGCTACAGTGTGCTGCTTGGGAGGGTAGAGGCGCTCCCGCCGAGGGTTCAGATCCCACATACAGACCGGTTCCCGCTCACTGGCTGA
>NW_007729852.1:283895-285117 GCF_000696425.1 Galeopterus variegatus
AGGGTTGCGATCTGTTGCCGGACACGAAAAAAGACAAAAAGGAAAAAAAAAAAAAAAGAAGAAGAAGAATAAGATTCCCCCAGAGCTTGGGTGGTGGGGGGACGAGGGCCTCAGCCACACCCCCCCCGACATCCACATCCAGCCCAGCAAAGACCACCAGGCTGCAGCTGGAAGCACCCCAGGCTCCCGGGTTGGGGGTATGCTGAGGGCCTCAGCCTCATCCTTCTGAAGTCCACATCCAGCCAAGCCTTGACCAAACCACTGCCAGAAGACCCCTGGGCTCCCTTACCAGAATGAGGGGAGTGCCACGGGTCTCGACCCCACCCCACCTACCTCTTCCTCCCACCTTATCCTCCTCCCCCTTCCCCTTCCCGTTTCCCCAACTGCTCCGCAACAACATCTTAGAATGTAAAGACATAATAATAAATAAGTAAAAATAGAACAAGATTCTTGATTAGCACAAAGTGATGAACATATAGGCCTGGGGAGAGTAATTATATTCTATCTAACTGGTTTTATTACTCTTTATCTTATAATGTGTTGGTTTTAAAGTCTTATATTTAATACATCAAAAACTTTGCATTTGACCAGGCAGACTTTAAACTCACATCTCTGAAAGTTTAAGTGGCATTGACTTTATAAACTTTGAATCATTAAACACTTACTTACCAGGTAGCATAATGTTTTATATGTGCACAGTTGCATTTAACAGAGTGAGCCATAGTGTATCACCTCACTAGATAAGCAATTCTCAAACTAGCTGATCTCAGGAAACCTTTTATACTTTTAATAATTACTGTTGACCTCAAAGGGCTTTTGCTTATGTAGGTTATATCTATTGGCATTTACCATATTAGAAATTAAAACAGAAAATTAAAAAATATGTATTGATTTATTTTAAAATAATAATCATAAAACTATTACATGTTAATATAAATAACATTTTCTTATAAAAATAAGTATATTTTCAAAAAATTAGTGAGAAGAGTGGCATTATTTTACATTTTTGCAGATCTCTTTAATATCTGGCTTAATAGAAGACAGCTGCATTCTCGTGTGTGCCCTGCGTTCAGTCTGTCATGATATCACACGTCACATAGCCTCTGAAAAAATCTGCTGTACGTTATTTATGAGAGAATGAGAGTGTAAAAAGCATCAGCATCTTTTTTTTTTTTTTTTGTCTTTTGTCTTTTTTCCGTGTCTGGCAACGGATCGCAACCCT